>NC_059347.1:1437500-1737500 GCF_019703515.2 Myxocyprinus asiaticus
ACCCTCACTAAATCATTTAGAAAAAATTTGATCAAGGTCAAACTTGAACAAAACAAACAAATTAAAGATAAACATCAAATAAAGATAGGGCTACTAAACATTAGATCTATTTCTACCAAAGCACTAACTGTAAATGAAATTATTACAGATCAAAGTTTGGATGCACTCTGTTTGACTGAACCCTGGCTTAAACTGGATGAATATTAGTTTAAATGAATTGTTATAAACATGAGCCTTGCCTGAAGGGTCAAGGAGGAGGTGTTGCTACAATTTACAGTGAAGTTTTTGGTGTTAGAGGACAGGATATAAATGTAAGTCTTTTGAACTAATAATGCTTAATGTGACACCGTCAGATATAAATAAAAAAAACTCTGTCATCTTTTATCCTCGCTACAGTATATAGATTCACCTGCAAATTTTCTATCAGATCAAGTAGTTACTGTAGATAAAGCTTTAATTGTTGGTGACTTCAACATTCACATAGATAATGAAAACACATTGGGATTAGCATTTATCGATATTCTCAACTCTCTTGGAGTCAGACAAAATGTAACAGGACCAACTCATCGCCATAATCATACACTAGATTTAATTCTGTCATATGGAGTTGATGTTGATACTATAGAAATTCTGCCGCAGAGCGATGACATCTCGGATCATTACCTCGTCTCATTGTATCAGCTAATGTTACTCAGTCTACACCACACTATTGTTCAGGTAGAACTATTCTTTCGACCACTAAAGATAGCTTCACTAATAATCTTCCAGATCTATCTCATACACTCAGTAAACCCCAAAGCCAAGAAGAACTTGATGAAATAACAGAAAATATACAGTCATCTCTAGCACTCTTGATAGTGTCGCCCCTCTTCGATTAAAGAAATTTAAAGAAAAAAGCCCTGCACCATGGTACAATGATCACACTCATGCTCTCAAGAGAGCAGCTCGGAAAATGGAGCGCAAGTGGAAGAATACAAAATTAGAGGTATTTCGCGGTGCATGGAAGGATAGTGTCTGTAGCTACAGACAGGCACTAAAATCTGCCAGATCAGCATATTTTAGCAAACTCATAGAAAATATCCACAACAATCCTAGGTGTTTATTCAGTACTGTGGCTAAATTGGTTAGGAATAAATCCTCAACAGAACCAGATATTCCGTCGCAGCACACGAGTAATGACTTCATGAACTCCTTTACTGATAATATTGAACTAATCAGAAATAAAATTGGAATTATGCAAACATCTGTCATAGCACCTCAGAAAACAGTGTCTCATAATTTTCTCACGAGCAACTTAAATCCTTCGCTGTCATAGGTCATGAAGATCAAACAAAATTATCGAAACATCAAAAGCCACAACATGTTTGTTAGATCCAATACCAACCAAGCTCTTAAAAGAGGTATTCCCTGTAATCTCAGAACCTCTTCTTAATATTTTTAACTCCTCGCTATCCTTAGGACATGTCCCAAGAAACTTTAGAGTGGCAGTTATCAAACCGCTTATTAAGAAGCCACAACTTGATCCTGGAGAACTGGCTATTTATAGACCAATTTCAAATCTCCTGTTTATGTGGAAAATACTAGAAAAGGTAGTATCCTCCCAAATATGTTCATTTCTAAAGAGAAATAGTATATATGAACAAATTCTGTCAGGATTTAGGCCTCATCACAGTACAGAGACTGCACTTATCAGAGTTACAAATGACTTGCTCTTATCATCTGATTGTGGCTGCATTTCACCTCTAGTGCTTTTACATCTTAGTGCTGCATTCGACACGATAGATCACGACATTCTCTTGAATAGGCTAGAGAATTATGTTGGCATTTGTGGAGTTGCATTAGCATGGTTTAGGTCCTATTTAGCAGACCGCTACCACTTTGTCTATGTAAATGAGGAATTGTCAAATCAAATCAAAGTATGGAGTGCCACAGGGACTCTGTTTTCTCCTTGTATATGCTTCCCCTGGGAGATATTATCAGGAATCGTGGAATAAGTTTCCACTGTTATGCCGACAATACCCAACTTTCTATTTCTTCAAAACCTGATGAGATTTCACAATTCTCACATTGAGTGTATCAATGAAATAGAATTGAGTAGAAGGAAATTTCTGGCCATCCAATCTTTTGATAAAACAGAGGTACTAATTATTGGACCAAAAACCTCTAAAAATAAGCCACTAAAATATAATTTGAATCTCGATGGATGTACTGTTACATCGTCTTCAACAGCGAAGAACTTAGGTGTTATATTTGATACCAATCTGTCCTTTGAAAATCAAATCACCAATGTTTGTAGAACAGCATTCTTCCACCTCAGAAATATTGCTAAATTATGACACATACTCTCTGTTGCTGATGCCGAAAAACTAATTCAAGCGTTCATGACCTCAAGACTAGATTATTGTAATGCATTACTGGGAGGATGTCCAGCAAGTTCAATAAATAAACTTCAATTGGTTCAAAATGCAGCAGCCAGAGTGCTGATGAGAACCAAGAAATATGATCATATTAGCCCCATTTTTTCATTGTTACATTAGCTACCTGTTAAATTTCGTATTAATTTAAAAATTCTGTTAACTACGAACAAAGCTTTGAATGGTCTAGCTCCGCAGTATTTAAGTGACCTTCTACCACGCTATTTTCCATCACGTTCATTATGATCGCAAAATTCTGGCATGTTAATAGTTCCTAGAATATCAAAATCCACAAAAGGAGGTAGATCCTTTTCCTATTTGGCTCCTAAACTATTGAATAGTCTCCCTAACACTGTTCGAGATGCAGACACACTCACTCAGTTTAAGTCTAGACTAAAGACTCATCTATTTAGCCAGGCATACACCTAATTTATCCTTCAGCTCACAATTAGGCTGCTTTAGTTAGGTCTGCTGGAACCAGAAACAGTGATCATGATCTATAACTCTGCAATAAATTGAATGGCATCTATGCTAATATTATTTTATTTGTTTCCCTGTCTCAACCTTGGGACTCCTATCCTGAGGTCACCAGAACCAGCTGGATCCAGCTCCATTCCTGCTTCGTGTTGGACTCCACTGCTACGTGTCACTGTGTGATGATGACTAATAGCAGCCGGTGCCAGCCAAACATCACTTCAGTCTATTACGATGAACTGATGCCAACTCCAACCATAAAAACATGGGATACTTCATATGCCATTGCCTGAACCTTGGACTTAGGATAGACCTCACCGAAATTACCGGCCAGGTTGAACTGCAATTCACCTAACTGATCTCTGCCTGCATCACCTCGGTCTAATGATAGTCTATGTATTCCATTTGAAGAGTGTAGTCCATCAATTAATTGCCAACAAAACACTTCATCAGCCATCTAACAAGGACAATTGCATCTATGTGAACTTCTGCAGTTAATCCAGGATGGACTTCAAAGACATTAGTCATTAATCTTACAGTTCATACAAAATCTTTGTTTTAAACACTGACCCTTAACACTTACTTAGTTTAATAATTTTAAACCATGACTTGCACTATACATAAGTAATATTGGCATTATATTCATGCTGTTAGCCAGAGGGGAACTGGCCCCACAGTGAGTCAGTTTCTCCCAAGGTTATTTTTCTCCATTAACCAACATCTTATGGAGTTTTGTGTTCCTTGCCACAGTCGCCTTCGGCTTGTTCACTGGGGTTATAAATACAATTATTATTTAATTACTTATTTTTAAACACAATTCACAATCTTATTTTTATCAAACTACACAATGATGACTCTAAGACATTATAGATATAAATTTTATCTTCTGTTAATGCCTGATCTTCTGTAAAGCTGCTTTGAAACGATGTGTGTTGTGAAAGGCACTATACAAATAAAAATTACTTGACTTGTCTAACCAGGGGTGATAGTCGGACTAGCGTTTATCGTCGAAGGAATGAGCATTACACGGGGCCCATACTCTGGAGCGGGATTGATATGGAAGTGGAGGGTCCGTCATGGTCTGGGGCCTGTTGGATCGGAGGGTGAGGGCTAGGGCCATTACCCCCAGAAATGTCCAGGAACTTGCAAGTGCCTTGGTGGAAGAGTGGGGTAACATCTCACAACAAGAACTGGCAAATCTGGTGCAGTCCACGAGGTGGAGATTTGTACTTAATGCAGCTGGTGGCTACACCAGATACTGACTGTTACTTTAGACCCCACTTTTGTTCAGGGACACATTATTCCATTTCTGTTAGTCACATGTCTGTGAAACTTGTTTAGTTTATGTCTTAGTTGTTGAATCTTTTTGTTCATACAAATATTTACATGTTAAGTTTGCTGAAATAAAAGCAGTTGAAAGTGAGGACGTTTCTTTTTTTTTTTTTTTTGCTGAGTATACATTTAAACATATATACATATATGTATATATGTACATAACATATATAGTGACATAAAAAATAAAAAAGTACAATATAACAGATAAAAAAAGAGAAATATACAATAGTGCAATAATGTTAGAATATTTTATATACAGATAAACAGTTATGTGTAGGTGATGTAATGTATTGAAGAAGAGGTAGTTAAAGAATATAAATGAAATATGGAAGTAGGAATGGTTGGACTGAATATTGCGCATGGTTGTGTTGACCAAAGGAAAGTATTTGGGGCAATTTTAACTGTTCATGAGGTGGATGGCCTGAGGGGGAAAACTGTTTCTGTGCCTGGCTGTTCTGGTGCTCAGTGCTCTGTAGCGTCGGCCAGAGGGCAACAGTTCAAAGAGGAAGTGTGCTGGGTGAATGGGGTCAAGAGTGATTTTACCAGCCCTTTTCGTCACTCAGGATGTGTACAGTTCTAGCAGGGTGGGTAGGAGAGCGCCAATAATCTTCTCAGCAGTCCGAACTATCCTTTGAAGTCTTCTGATGTCTGACTTGGTAGCTGAACCAATCCAGACAGTTATAGAAGTGCAGAGGACAGACTCAGTGACTGCTGAGTAGAACTGTATCAGCAGCGCCTGTGTCAGGTTGAACTTCCTCAATTGGCGAAGGAAGTACAACCTCTGCTGGGCCTTTTTCAAAATGGAGTCAATGTGGGTCTCCCACTTCAGGTCCTGTGAGATCGTAGTGCCCAGGAACCTGAATGACTCCACTGCTGCCACAGTGATGTTCAGAATGGTGAGCGGGGTTAATGTTGGGGTGTTTCTCCTAAAGTCCACTATCATCTCCTCTGTTTTGAGCATGTTCAACTCCAGGTTATTTTGACTGCACCAGACGGCCAGCTGCTCAACCTCCCTTCTGTATGCAGACTCATCATCATCTTGGATGAGGCCGATGACTGTAGTGTCATCTGCGAACTTCAGGAGCTTAATAGAGGGGTCCTTGGAGGTGCAGTCATTCATGTACAGGGAGAAGAGTAGTGGGGAGAGCACACATCCCTGGGGGGCATCAATGCTGATTGTACATTTGCTGGAGGTGAATTTCCCCATTCTCACTAGCTGCTGCCTGTCTGTCAGAAAGCTGGTGATCCACTGTCAAATAGAGCCGGGAACAGAGAGTTGGGTTAATTTAGTCCATAGGATAGTGGGGTTGATGGTGTTAAAAGCTGAACTGAAGTCAACAAATAGTATCCTTGCATAAGTCCCTGGTCTGTCTAGATGATGAAGTATGTAATGCAGTCCCATATTGACTGCATCTACAGACCTGTTTGCTCTATAAGCAAATTGAAGGGGATCCAGAAAGGGTTCAGTGATGTCCTTCAGGTGGGCCAACACCAGTCTCTCAAATGACTTCATGACCACAGACGTCAAAGTGACGGGTCTGTAGTCATTAAGTCCTTTGATCTTGGGTTTCTTTGGGACGGGGATGATTGTGGTGCGTTTGAAGCAGCAGGGAACTTTACACTGCTCCAGTGATCTGTTTAAGATCTCTGTGAAAATGGGGGCCAGCTGGTCAGCACAAGATTTTAGACAAGTGGGTGAAACACCATCTGGGCCCTGTGCTGTCCTTGTCTTTTGTTTTCGGAAGACACGGCACACCTCTTCTTCACAGATCTTAAGTGCATGTTGAGTAGCAGGAGAGGGGAAAAGGGTGGTGGCAGGAGGTGTAAATGTTTGTGTGCTGTGAAGGTCAGAGCAGCTGTGGGGTGTAAGACTGGGCTATTCAAATCTACAGTAAAACACATTCAGGTCGTTAGCCAGTTGTTGATTCCCTGTAGTGTTGGGGGATGGTGTCTTGTAGTTGGTAAATTCTTTCAGGTCACTCCAGACTGATGCATATATATATATATATATATATATATATATATATATATATATATATATATATATATATACACACACACACACACACTGTGTATTTATATATAATTTAATTTTCTTAAATGTTGACTGCATTCGTCAAGCTCAACCATTCAACACTTATCCAAAGTCAGTGTAAGAAAAATAAATATTTTTCTTTAATTTATGGGAAATACTGTATATCTAGCCCCTACTGAGTGATAGCTTAATTTAAGCTAAATCTGCATCCCTGTTACTTGCAATAGCGTTATCCATATATATAGAGAGAGAGAGATATTTATAGGTGTATGTTCAATGATATAAAAAACAGTACGACTTATTGACTTTTAAAGAGATTTTTTGTAATGTTTAGTCAGTGCTTTACTCATCTGCCACAATAATGTCTTTCAGGGCTTTTCTCAGCAAATATTGATATATGCGATTAATTAATTGCATATCATGTCATTCAATAGAAAATTTTAATCGACCAACAGCACTAGATTTTATTGCTTTGAAAAAATATAAAGTGACAAACTACCTTTTTCTGGAAAGTGTCAAAAATTCTGAGATAAAGCTGCTGACTTTAGAATAAACAGCACAGCAAATTAACAAAAACACAAACTCTCATCATTATTCAAGTAGCAAAATTGCTTTGTATTTTATGCAACAAAAATTGCACCATGGTTACAGGAAGAATTAACTGAAATGAGAAAACAAGACGTGTATTTACAAAGAAAAGCAATAAGTCTACAAAAGAGTGAGGCTTGATACAAATAAAAAAGTAGTGGCATGATTTTTTGGAGACAAAACATGAAATGTCAACATTGGTAGTATCATGTTGAATTAAAGGCAGCTTGTGGTTGGCTTCATCCTCAGGCGTCGCAGTCAGAGGGCAAAGTGTTGACAAACAAATACTGAAAATAACTGGATTATCTTAATTATACAAGTAAAACTATATAGGAAATTTTTAGTAAGATAATCGTTGAATTAACAGTTTATTGGTTGTTAAGTGTACATCTCCCACATCCTCAATGGCAATCATCTCTTTTAGGACACGCCGTTTGGTTAGCGCTGTCATTTGATAACACTGCTAAGTTCGTTGAGGAGCTCCCATGATTCTTTTCCGAGTTCAGTCAGTGGTCTCGCAAATGACATCAAGCGGTAACTGAAATTCGTTAAGAGGAAATGACCAAACAAAACATATATATTGGTTCTAAGTTCTGATTTAAGTTCTCGCTTCCAAGTCTTTCTCCAGCTTCTTGAGACAGTAGTGTTTTATTCGCTGATAAATATGATTCATAATGTTCAGCAAGTCCCTTTAAGGCCACTATGTAGTTTTGGTAAGGCATTTATATAGTGATTGTACTGAAGGAACACTTGTTCGAAATGCTGTAATGGGGCAGCAAGGGATGGATTAACTGTACTGACTTTTATGATCCCATTAGTGAAATGTCATTCATGGCACAGTGTTGCAATACTACAATACTTAATCAGTCGGTTTCAAAATGAAACGATAGTTCCTCATATCACAGGGACCATTCACATCACACAACTAAGCCCTTTTCTATATCATTTGCAATGACAAGAAAACAAAACAGCTGAAAAAAGCCAGTTTGATGAATCAACATTTTTTGTCAAAACTATGATCATGAATATAAGTTTCTTTTGTAATCAAAAATATATATATTTTGATTCCAAAAAATAAAGGATTTTGAAAATGTGAGGCACATGAGGTTTTTTCTGTCAGTCATCTGTAAAGCTGTCAGAGAGTGCTGCCTAATAATATGAGAAAACAGAGAAAGAAAGTAATTTATGGAATTACTGAAAGAGTCAACTAAGACTTGGCTTCCTGAACCTGGGCTACCTTAAGATGGGCAAAAATCTTAAGTGGAAAAATGTAACAGTGTTGCTTCCTCTGTTTTTGTGCACATTAACAAGACTCTTTTGTGAATGTTCCTCTGTTTGCCATAAGAAAAGGTGAGGTGGGTTTATTTAACTGAAGGGTACATTTTGCCACAGCCAATTCAGAGAAGCCCCAGACATATTGATTTCTCTTCTATAAAATACACTGCTCTATCACATTATGAAATCTGGTGAAGGTCTTCTCCACTACCTCTGAACAATGTCACTAATCTCCTTGGCGGAAGAAAGCAGCTTTGAAAAGTCTTGTGGTGCGCTGGCTCCCCCAGTGGCAGTGGGGCAGATCTGTAGCTCTCTGAGGCTGCTTTCCAATTTATTGATGGCTTCACGGAAAGCAAACCTGTTCCGCATCTGCTGGATGGACTCAACGTAGCTCACGCTGTACTTGGACAGGTTCTTGCCAGCCTCCAAGACTGCGCTGTGGCTACCGGTCTGTTCTGAAACTCTGCCAATAGCGGCCCGCAGAAGTTCTGTGCTCTCCAAGACCATCTCGCGTGTGATAGCAGAGTTGGAAAGTTTCTCGGATGGTTGGCGCATTTTCCGTAATGAACTGCGAAAGTTTGATCCTCGTTCGCCTGTTCCTATACCTAATGGCTGACTGGTTGGTGATGTAGACGAGGTCTTTGGAGGCTGTACTTTTGAGGTGGTTTTTGGCAATTTTTTGGCACTTTCCTGGGAAAGAGCACCCCTGCCTTGTTCTATGGCACCAGAGCTTGGAGGACTTGAGTCAGAGGAGATTTTGACTTTACAGTCTGAAGGAACATCATGAGTGGGACTCTTTGAAGTCTTGCCAGATTTGGCGCTTGAGACAGGAGGTGGAGGAGGAGCCGGTTTAGGTTTTGCAAACTTTCCCTTGTCTCTCTCTCTCTGTACAGGGACATCAGAAGAGGGTTTGTGTCTACGATGTCTGCATTCATCCCCAGCTGCTCCTAGAGGTGGAAACACGTTGGGCTTAAGCAGCTCAGCCTGCAAGGTGCTCGTTTTGGAGCTTTCCGTCTGTGGCCGACGGCCTATCTTCGGGGTCAGGGTCAAAGGACTTGATCCAGGACTAGATTCTGCATCCTTGAAAACCTCATCGGATGCATCCTCTGTCTTTTTGGGAAGGCGTGGTGGTGGGGTAAGGGTACCAACACGAGGGATACAATCTCCTTTCTTACGGGGCAGAGCTGGCTTCCCTCCAAAGGTACCAGAGTCAAAATGAGATGACTGAATGTCACGAGGAAGGGTAACCGACTTCCACTCCCTACGGTCAGACCCTGGTGGCATGCTGGACGCTGAAGATGACCTCAGGAAGCGCTTGGAGTTTGAGATAGAATCTTCCTCCGCTGGAGGAGTGGTGACAAGTTTCCCTCCTCCACCTGTTGTTGTAGGTGTTCCCTTTCTCCGTGAAAGAGGAGGGAAGACTTGCCCAGGATACACTAGGGCTCCATTGGTTACTCCAACAGCTGTGGTATTATTAGAACCAACCAATTTTGAAGGGTCAATGCTGTGAATGGCATCATTAGTGGAAGCCCCATTGTTGAACTCATCTCTACAGTCATGTCCCAATCCTCTTCGATCCAGATGGCCATCCATCTTACCAAAGGAGCTACTACGTTTTGGAGGTGCAGGAGCAGTTCTCTTCTTTTTCTTGATGTAGCTGAAGGGATTCATTCTGAATTTATCTTTATCTTTAGCTAGCCGATCATCTTCATTCAAGTTGCTATCAAGAAGAGGCCTTGGGAGCATCAGAGGCCCAGCAACCTCAGCCTCTGCTGCATCTGCAAATGGTTTGAATCCATTAATACTTACTGCACAGAAACACCTTAGAAGCATGAAGAATTGATTGTGAATATCGAAAGAGCAGGGCTTACCAGGACTGTCCCCATCCTTACTGTCCATGTGTCTTCGTGGTGTCCTTGTCTTAGTGGGTAGTTCTGGTGCCTGCTGTATTGGGCCCAATGTCAGCTTCTTACCATTCTTCCCCAACTCTTTCTCCACCTCTGCAACCCATAAACATTGAAGATGAGCCACAGGAAATGTACTTACACAGCTCTCTAAAGCTCCAGAGATCAAGTCTTACCATCAGAGATACTGGATTCTTGAAACATGGTCTCAAATGCTTGGTGGGTTTCGGCAAAAGAAGGCCGCTCTGCAGGGTTCCATCTCCAACCTAAAAACAGAGACATAAAACTCAGTCCAAAGTGGGACAGAACACCCCAAGCTGTAATAATACAGTTTAAATGTTAAGTTTACAGGTTCAACTAATATTGAAAGATCTACAATAGATCTATACATCTACTTACAGGCCCTCATGAGCTCATAGACTTTCTCTGGGCATCCCTCAGGTCTGTCCATGCGATAATCTTTCTCTAGTAGCTCGTACACTTGGGACAGGTCAATTCCAGGATATGGAGACATCCCATAGGTGGCAATCTCCCAAAGCAGGACCCCAAATGCTGACAAGTTTAAGCAATACATTTTATTGTGTCTCAAAAGGTGAGTTCAGCTTAAACATTTTGCCAGTAAAGTGCATCCTACTGTTTCAATGATCTTTACTTACCCCATACATCTGACTTTATAGAGAACTTGTTATAGGCCAGACTCTCTGGTGCAGTCCATTTAATGGGAAACTTGGCTCCTGCATGAGCTGTGTAAGTGTCCCCCGTCATCAGGCGACTCAGTCCAAAGTCTGCCACTTTAACCAAGTGGTTTTCCCCAACTAAGCAGTTACGGGCAGCTAAATCCCTGGAGGAAGAACCATATTATTACTGGAAACATGTAACTTCAAATGAAATTCCTAAAATGTGCTCCCTTTGTCCTAGAACTTGTGTGTTTTGTTTTTTGTACTTTTTATGGAAAACTGCTCTATTGTAAATAATCATAAAAACATCTGATCTGTTCCTTCATTCAACAGACCTACCATTAATGATTAAAAATACCACATTTTTAAGGCAACTGCTATTTCCAATTTATTTCTGTTCCTCCTTTTCAAAAACAAGCAAGGAAGATTATTCCACCGTTGAGGCACAAAACCATTTCCTGTACTCTCATTGTACCTCTATGGTGGAATGATATTCTCAACCCTACCCAGAAAGCAAGTGTCACTCACTACTAGGGCTATCTTCAAAATTAGGGACAAGAATAGATTCAAGGGACAAAAACTGAAAACAAACTAAATTGTTTGCAGAACATAACTGAAAACGGGAACAAAGTCCCTTCAATTGTTCCAGAGTGAAAAGTTATTTTTGAATGCTGGTAACCGGTTAATAATGTTATTTTGTTCTGAATTTTTTTTCCTGAAACCAAAGAACAAAGGGTTTATCAGTAAATGTTCAGTTCCTGTTGCCTGAAAAAAATTGGCTTTTTTCTTTTAAGGAGAATATAGTAAGCATGTGCTTTGAGTCTGAAGGAAAGTGCTGCATCACTCATTTCTTTGACTAATTGCAAGTTTCCATGACATGCTGAAGACCTTTTTGACAACTATATATAATTACTACATAAATGCAGAGATTTATTAATTGATTTAGATGGTCAGTTGTATATCAGAAATATTTTAATTATTTTTGGATATATTTTAATATTAAGGATACATTTATTGATAAGACATTATTTTACATGGGCTACTATACTATGCTTGTCATGATCGCTGATCCCCCTATTGGTAAAACATTTTTATTGCTTATTTTATTTTTTTTGAGGCAAGTTGCTAATTTTGGGCTTGTTTTCCAGGACCAGGTCGCTTGAGATCTGGCAACACTGCAACTGGTATAAAGTGCATCCGGAAAGTATTCACAGCGCTTCACTTTTTCCACATTTTGTTATGTTACAGCCTTATTCCAAAAAATACTAAATTCTTAAATTTTCCTCAAAATTCTACAAACAATACCCCATAATGACAACGTGAAAGGAGTTTGTTTGAAATCTTTGCAAATTTATTAAAAATAAAAAATGAAAAAAAATCACATGTACATAAGTATTCACAGCCTTTGCTCAACACTTTGTTGAAGCACCTTTGGCACCAATTACAGCCTCAAGTCTTTTTGAGTATGATGCTACAAGCTTGGCACACCTATTTTTGGGCAGTTTCTCCCATTCTTCTTTGCAGGACCTCTCAAGCTCCATCAGGTTGGATGGGGTGTGTCGGTGCACAGCCATTTTCAGATCTCTCCAGAGATGTTCAATCAGGTTCAAGTCTGGGCTCTGGCTGGGCCACTCAAGGACATTCACAGAGTTGTCCCGGAGCCACTCCTTTGTTATCTTGGCTGTGTGCTTAGGGTCGTTGTCCTGTTGGAAGATAAACCTTTGCCCCAGTCTGAGGTCCAGAGTGCTCTGGAGCAGGTTTTCATCAAGGATGTCTCTGTACATTGCTGCATTCATCTTTCCCTATATCCTGACTAGTCTCCCAGTTCCTGCCGCTGAAAAACATCCCCACAGCATGATGCTGCCACCACCATGGTTCACTGTAGGGATGGTATTGGCCAGGTGATGAGCGCTGCCTGGTTTCCTCCAGACATGACGCTTGCCATTCAGGCCAAAGAGTTCAATCTTTGTTTCTCATGGTCTGAGAGTCCTTCAGGTGCCTTTTGGCAAACTCCAGGCGGGCTGTGATGTGCCTTTTACTGAGGAGTGGCTTCCATCTGGCCACTCTACCATACAGGCCTGATTGGTGGAGTGCTGCAGAGATGGTTGTTCTTCTGGAAGGTTCTCCTCTCTCCACAGAGAAATGCTGGAGCTCTGTCAGAGTGACCATCGGGTTCTTGGTCACCTCCCTGACTAAGGCCCTTCTCCCCCGATTGCTCAGTTTGGCCAGGCGGCCAGCTCTAGGAAGAGTCCTGGTGGTTCCAAACTTCTTCCATTTACGGATGATGGAGGCCACTGTGCTCATTGGGACCTTCAATGCTGCAGAAATTTTTCTGTACCCTTCCCCAGATCTGTGCCTCGATACAATCCTGTCTCGGAGGTCTACAGACAATTCCTTGGACTTCATGGCTTGGTTTGTGCTCTGACATGCACTGTTAACTGTGGGACCTTATATAGACAGGTGTGTGCCTTTCCAAATCATGTCCAATCAACTGAATTTACCACTGGTGGACTCCAATCAAGTTGTAGAAACATCTCAAGGATGATCAGTGCAAACAGGATGCACCTGAGCTCAATTTTGAGTGTCATGGCAAAGGCTGTGAATACTTATGTACATGTGATTTTTTTCGTTTTTTATTTTTAATACATTTGCAAAGATTTCAAACAAACTTCTTTCACGTTGTCATTATGGGGTATTGTTTGTAGAATTTTGAGGAAAATAATGAATTTAATCCATTTTGGAATAAGGCTGTAACATAACAAAATGTGGAAAAAGTGAAGCGCTGTGAATACTTTCCGGATGCACTGTATCACTCACCCTTAGCACAGAATACTGTCATTTTCAAAAGAATGTTTTTAACCGCTCTTTTATTTAGTTCTGACCAGTTACCAATTTGGAAAGGAGTCCACGGAATGCTGGATCTGGAACGGAAAATACAGTTTCTGCTTAGAACAAACCAGAATGAAAAACATTTAGTTTTTAATCCCTGTTCAAAATATTGATACGACGACACATTGTCACAATCTCCTTGCTGGTGCTCATATCTATGTAGATGCTTCCATATCGATTAGCCAGCATTTTGAAAGTGGCTGGTTCAGTCATTTGAGTGGTAGTAGAATGAATGAGAGATTCTTGCTAATGCCAACAAAACTACATTCTAAAATATGGGTGCATTTAGTCTTTTTGCTAAAATCCAGCAGTCTGGAGTTAGACATGACTCATGCAATTTGTAAATCCTGCTAAACTAATGTGAAGTTATGCAGTAACTCTACAAACCTCCATCTACATGTCAAGATAAAACCCAAAATATGCACTTCTTTAATCTCAAGAGAGGTGTGGAAAATGCCAAAGAGCTTCAGTGGAAGCATCGCAAATTTCATTTAAAAGATTGAGTTATATTATATATTAAGAAAACACAATTAGTGCAGGCTATGTCTTTTCACAGCATATTTTGCACTGCCTGCATTCAAGAATTTAACTTAAAATACTGACTACATGAGTTCTATTAAATTTACCAAGTACAGTTTCATGTTATACTTGTTATAAAACTCTTCTTGTCTTATAAATACAAGAACATTGTGTAGAAATGCATTGTGTTTAGCTGTTTAAACCTAGAGGCTTTGCCTTACTGTTGCACACTTTATTGTTTAAAAACAGCATTTGTTTTTGAATCAGAATATTTCAAACTATACAAAGGGTTTCACAAAACAGAAAGAAGAAAAGGCCATTAAAAGTAATTTGCTTTTTGGTATCAGAATTATTTATTTATCTATATGAACCTTAGTGTTTTGAATATATATATATTTTTTTTATTGGTTTGTTCCCACCCAAAACCGTTTGGATCACTTCAGAAGACATTATTTAATCCACTGGAGTCGTATGGATTACTTTTCTGTTTCCTTTGTGATATTTGGTCCTTCAGAGTTCTGGCCACCAGTCACTTGCATTGTATGGTAGGGCTGGAAATTTGTTTTTATTCTGTTACAAATCACGATTCTTGAGGCAAACAATTTTAAAATCGTCTCCCTGATGAAAAAAATATTTTTTATTTAATAAAAAAAAAAAAATGTTTATCTTAATGCTGCAATGATTAATATATACATATATATGAAGCTATATTTGTGCAGAGTTCCACATTAACAGGTTTTCTCTCTGAGAAATTTTGTCTCTTTAATTCTTTACATTTAGTCCTTTTATGCACCACTGCTTCAGCCATCAAAGTGCTGCTCGTTCACTGTGAAAATCCTCTGCTGTGATCAATGTTCCTGTTATTATGCATAATCCAAAAGTGTTGTGGAGAGTATTTGCCAGAAGTCATTCTGCAGATTCTGTCTGACACTGCTTTAATAAATAGTTGAGCTGTAAAAAGGCTTATTAAACAGTTAACTGTTGTAAACTACATGTTGCAATATTTATAATCTAGTGGCAGGTAATTTCGCATATTTACCCACCACTGTCAACAAGAAATGAGCCTAGACACAAAGATGCGTGCTTGAGGAAACACACCTGATTATATTTTGAAGAACAGATGAAAGAAATGCAGATGATGCACGTGTCTGTTTTTTTTTTTTTTTTTCAGAAGTTCATTTGCGCTTTGGCACCCACACGCACAGTGCAACTGTCTCGCGGAACGCACAAATGGTGAGTTCTCTGTCAGTCATCTGGGAGTAGTTTGTAAGAATAGTGTTGTTTATGAGAAAGCTGCATAAGATCTACAGGTGAACTGTCATGTGTGTCAAAATTCAGTACAGCCCCAGAAATGGTTCTTGTACAAGTACTCTTTAGCCTCCATTTGTATGTTGCAAAAGTATCATTATGATAATAGTAATAGTCTATGGTAATATATGTTAGGGTATGTTTTATATTCCAAAAGAACACAATTTGTTTGATAAGCTAAAATGATATCTTGTACATATTTATTTGTTGAATACAAATGGACATAATGCAGCCTTAAACATGGGTTCCTTTGCACTAACTAGTCGCCTAGCTCAGACAATGCACTGACTGGTCGACTGGTAGTTTTAAATTGGTAGTTTTGCACATCCCTATCTTTAACCTGCAAATTATATATTACAGAGTGAAAACAATTATTTCAGACACAACTCTTCTTCAATAGATATTTATTTCTGAGAAAAGGGAGTTTTTTAAAAATCTTTTTATGAAGTTTTTATAATCAACACATCAAATCTCAATACTCAAGAGAATTGCAATATCGCAATATATATTGAATCGGCTAAGAAATATCGTTGTAATATCGAATCGGGAGGTCTGTGGCAATTCCCATCCCTAATGTATGGACCTACAGAACTGAGATATTCTTCTAAAAATCTTTAATTGTGTTCAGCAGAAGAAAGTCATACACATCTGGGATGGCATGAGGGTGAGTAAATGATGAGAGAATTTTCAATTTTGGGTGAAATATTTAACCAGCATTGCAATACTTATCGTATCGTGACATTGTTGGTTATTCACAGCCCTAATCTCTACCTCCAAGAAAAGTCAAAAGACACATTTTTTCTTTGAGCACTTGACTCACAACTGTCAATGCACTCTCTGAAAGTACAACTTTCTTAAAAAAATGAATCCAAAAACAACAACTGTTTCACTGTTGTTTCTAATTTAAAACTTTGAGTTGCAACACTTCTCCTGTTCCAGTCTCCTTACGATGAATCACTTGTGTTGTTTTCTTAAATGTAAATCACTTTAGATAAAAGTAATTGCTAAATGAGTAAATGTTACTGTAAATGTTACTTTCATAAAATGGCCCTTTTTTTTTAATTTATTTATTTATTTATTTTTACTTAATTTAACTAATTATTTTGTTGGCAGTGATCTTGAGTGCTGGTCTTTGAGGAACAGGCCACATCTTGACAGGAATGACACTACTGCTTATCTAGACAAATCAATCCCAGTTTGTCAAAGTGCAATAAAATACGTTTTAACCTGGAAAAGGATACATTATGAATTATAAACAGGCTCATGCATATTATGTAATAACCCAAGGTATTTAAAATATACACAATCTAATCTAAACAGAATTGTACAATGAGGCAAGACAATGTCCATTTAATAACACAACTTACTTGATTTTGTTTCTTTGGCTGTTCAAATCAATGCAGCTGTGGCCTCATCAGCACTGTGTTGATGTCAAAGTATCATGTCTCAACTAAAGCAGCTCTTGCTCACCTGTGGATGAAGTTCTTCTTCTCCAGGTACTCCATCGCAGAGGAGATCTGTGTGGCCATATACAGCAGCACCACAGCATTGACTTCCTCACGGTTACATTCACGCAGGTAATCCAGCAGGTTTCCGTGGGTCATGAACTCTGTGATGATATAAAAGGGAGGTTCTCGTGTGCAGACACCTAGAAAGAGATACACGGAACACAAGCAGGTTATTATGTCTAATAAACACCATCGTACACTCTGGTGATGTTTTACATATACAGTAGACATGCACACTATATTTGGACATTTAAGTCAGTGTTCAAATGTCAATGTCATTGCATTAGATAACAAAACATCAAAGCGAGTGGCCTTTAGCACACTTTAAACCAAATATTTTACAGAAAGAAGTTTGTTAGGTTTGAAATTATATAGAATGGTTCAAGGAACGGGGAAAAAAAAAGTGTTTTTCTGAAGATCACCAAAAATGGGAACAAAGTCCCTTGAACTGAATGGGTGAAAGGAGTGAAAACGTGTTCCTGTAATTTTGACCCTGATGATCCAATTTCAATTAAATTCCTGAAATTTTTTTTGAAAATTTTCTCTATATTTTCTTGGGTTACACTTGTGTTCCCGGTCAAAAATGACCGGCCATTGGAAATGAATGGATTAGACTACAAAATACAGAAATATTAAGTGTTCAGGAGCATCCCAATCCTTCAGATGAGCAAATATGTGGATGGGTGTTTGCACACACAAATTCCTCAGACATATGTGCGCAAACACACCCACACACATACAAATACACACACACACATCGTGTGTTGAGAGTCCTTTTGTGCATCGCCATGTACACTCATTGAGGAGTATTTTAAGATCTATTGTGTTTGGGCTCATTTGAATCGGGATAGTCTGCTGTAAGTTACAGTACATCATTGTCTATGTTATATGTATGCTTCAGGAAGTAATAAGGAAAAACGTGACAAAAAGACATTCCTGTTTATTATATTTATGTGTGACAGGGGGAATTTCAAACACTAATACTCACTGCAGTTTGATGTCTGAGTGAAACAAATGTGCTCATTGCATTCCACTAATTGAGACCTTTCCAACGATATATAACACATGACTATCTCATCTTTTTTATAGTTTTACCAATTATTGTGATAAGAAATTTGCAAATGATGAGAACGAAACAGTTCTTATTTGTCAGAAAATTAGAAGGTATTATTTAAGAATTCTATGCATTGTAAAGTCTAAATTCTAAGCTTGAAAATGACACCTATTTTGTTCAGATTTATAAACAATCTTAGTGGGCCAGTAATTTTTTACCATGAGCACAATATGTGTTAGCACAAAATTAAAACAACACAAGGGTTAATATCGTTCCAATATTTTTTTAAATGAAGACCAAAGGGTTTATCAGAGTAAATTACACCACTTCCTGTTGCCCAAGGAAATAAGGCTTCTCTCTTTTTAGTGGAACATGATAAAAATGTGCTTTGATCCTGAAGAAAACTTCTGCATTACACATTTCTTTGCTTTATTGCACATTGTGGATGTACCCTCCCATGACATGCTATAGACCTTCTTAATAACTATATATTATTACTACAGTTGCATGCACAGTTAATCCAGATTGGACATATTTAATATTAAGAATGTATTTATTAAAAATACATTATTTTACTGTATATAGGCTACTGTATACGATGCTAATGATTTCTATGCTGATCAGTCCCTCACACGGAAAAAATGGATCACATGTTGCTTATTTTGGGCTTTTTTTTTTTTTCTAGATCAGGTCGCTTGTTTCATTTATAAGATCTGGCAACACTGTAACCCATCCTTAGTATGGAGTTTTTAAAAAGAATGTTATTTTATTTAGTTCTAACCGGTTACCATTTGGAAAGGAGAGCGTGGATAGCCAGAGCCTGAATGAAAAAATACTGTTTCTTGAAAAAAAAATTTTTTTTTTTTTAGTTTTTTATCCCTAATTAATAGCAGATATTCAACAAATAATCTGGCTAATTCCACAAAACCATCATAGTCCTCACAAACAAACAGAGACCTACAGATGCATAATAATGGGAACATTGCTCACAGCAGGCGATTTGTCTGATGGTAATTTAAACTGATTTGGGGTGAATTTGTTATAAACATGTTGCTTTCAATGGAACGAATTAAGAGATGCTTTTGATAAACATGTCTGCTAAATAAAAAAATAAAAACTACTCAAGAGCGGATTTTTGCATGCTGACAACAATCTATTTAGCTTAACGCTTTATTAAAAAGTGAACTCACCTAACAGCTGCACCAGGTTTGGATGTTTAATCTCTTTCATGACTGCAGCTTCTTTTAAAAACTCCTCCACTTCCATCGTGTCTTCCTGCAAAAGAAAAATAAATAAATAAAATAAACCACTGTTTAACATACAGAAAAGTTTATGCTCTAAATCAGTGCTTCTCAACTGGTGGGTTGCATCCCAAAAAATATGTCGCAGGGCTGTTCTGACAGGGTCACAGACAGCGTGGAATAATCAATACTAAATGCAAATTTTAAAATTCAACTAATCATATAAATGTAACTTAAGAAAGCAAAATAAACCTACTTATCAATGGGAGAAATGCTTTCCATATATTTTGTTGTCACAAGACAATGCAGCTAATCAAACTCTCCTGTACTTTGGCACAAATTCATCAGTTTCTTGGTAAAAGCTCGTTGAATTAGACAGATGTCAACATGGACAGGTTGTGTGACATGCCTTTATCCTCAAAAACATCAACAAAACTACATAAGACTACATTACATACAGGTAATGGGTTTAGGCACTGTGTTGGTCACCACTTGATTTTCAGTTGAGAAGCACCACTCTGATGGCTCAGTCTGTATCTCACACTGACCTTTAGTGTTTTCACAGCGACAGTCAGGCTGTATTTCTTCCACACGCCCTCGTACACCTCACCGTACTGCCCTCCACCCAGCTTGTGTTTCATGGTGATATCAGTCCGTTCCATCTCCCACTTGTCATAGTTGGGCGAGACGCCATAGATGGTAGGCTTGTTGCGTTTGGGTGCTGGATAATGCAGTGTTGTGATCAGACCATCTGCTACAGTGGAATGATGATGAACCAGCTCCGCCAGCGTGTTGAAACGGCTCTCAGATGACACGTACAGCTGCAGAAGATGAGACGTGTGAAGATGAGAGAGCGCAACACTGGCCTACAGGTTCTAAAAACTGCTCTAACTGTTCTTATGATTTCATTTTGAGCCAACACATGATAATTTTTACCCATGGGAACACTTTTTCGCTGCCACATGTAAAATGAGCAACGGCACTTGAGTGCTTACTCCAGCTCTGTTCAGCCTCAGTTGCTGTCGAGTTTTGTCATTTGTAATGTCGTTTTATTGTTTAGAACTGCAAATATAAAGCAACTTCTTGGAAATCTGCCATATTATCTATTGTTTTATGATTTTTCTTTCATTGTGCCTGTCTTGTAGCATTGGCCTTTCAGAAAAACATCTCAGCTCTGTTGGTCCATACAATGCAAGTGAATGATGACCAGGACTCAGAAAGTCCAAAAAGGACATAAAGGCAGTATAAAAGTAATCCATACGGCTCCAGTGGTTTAATCCATGTCTTCTGAAGCGATATGATAGGTGTGGGTGAACAGATGAATATTTAAGTCCTTTTTTAATATAAATCTCCACCTTTGACCAGCTCCAACCAGTAGGTGGCTGAATGTGAAAGTGTAGATTTACAGTAAAATGCACTTAAATATTGATCTGTTTCTCACCCACACCTATCATATCGCTTCTGAACACACGGATTAAACCACTGGTGTCTTATGGATTACTTTTATGATGCCTTTATGTCCTTTTTGGACTTTCTGAGTCCTGGTCACCATTCACTTGCATTGTATGGACCAACAGAGTTGAAATATTCTTCTAAAAATCTTAATTTGTGTTCTGCTGAGGGATGTTAATGATGAATCGAAAATCATTTAATTGTCGTTAATAATTTGATCTATTAATCTTATCGATCGTCGATTAATTAATTTCAGGACAAATGCGCAGTAATCATGACAGCAGACATTGATAAGGCTGTCTATACAGTCTGCATGTCATTATCCGTTTCACAGAAGAAGATGCACAGATTGGAGAGATGAAGCGGGCTCAATGTAAACAATGTTTCTCTATAAATGAACATTCATCTTTTCTGGACACACCATGATAGTCTTGTGTCATCCCAACCTACAATTATGTCAGCAATTGCCGGGAAAGCACGGAGACCCATTCGGCTGTCATCACACTATCACCAGAGAAGCGGTAGTCTGTGTTATGTACTGTGGTTACGCAGGGTGTAATGATTTGACTTAATTTCAATGTAAAAAATATACCACAATCCACAACGTGAAGTTTTAATGAACTCAAATATGCATAAGTAATATATCTTGTATACAAGTTATTTTTAACAGTTGCCTAATTCATTAACAGTAATTAAACAATTCCCAAATTCGAACTAAACATAGCCTAAATGTATTAAAATACACTGAACTAAGAATATTTTAAGAGGAAAATGATAATACTTGCATTCCTTAAGTGTATTAATTTAAATTATATTTAAACAATAGGCTACATGCACATTATTTGGAGTCCTCCATGTGCGTTATGCGATATTAACATTAATTTCCACAACGATCGATTATAAAAATTTCTGAAAATTGACATCCCTAGTTCTGCTGAAGAAAGAAAGTCATACACATCCGGGATGGCATGAGGGTGAGTAAATGATGAGAGAATTCTCATTTTTTAGGTGAACTAAGCCTTTAAGCATTTTTTTTTTTATCATTTTAAATGTTTAATTAAACAGTACAGTACTTTTGCATTGAAAATTTAACTTTAAAATGCATGTAAATGTACTGACTGAAGCCAGTAACTGAGGGCCATTCAGCGCACTGATGCATTAAAGCTAAAGTGTGTCATTTCTGTGCCACCGTTCAGAATTCCAAAGATTAACATTGTTCTCAGACAGTTTCTGAACATGCCCCCTGGCTGATGATGATTGAAACAGATAGCCCCGCCCCAAACTCACACCATTGGTTGAATCAATGTTGTTGTGTCAGGCTGGACGGGTCGCTCAAAACAAACTTTTTCATAGCACCACAGAGACACAGTGTTTACAGTTTTCCAGAAAATTCACCAACAAATGGCTTTCTTACAGTAGTCTCTGCTGGGATAAGAGAAAGTATTTTAAAACAGAAAAAAATCCCTGCAGTTCTGAGTCTTTCCTGACGGTTTACAGCGGTGATCCCACGAGGGGATGTTTGTCTTCACCTCATGTTAAGACTGCGAAGCGGTTGAGGAACGTCAGGCATGTGAGGAATGAATGCTGCGCTCTCAGAGCTCACACACACACTTATTATCTGCTGGACTCTCAGCGCTGTGTGTATGTGTGTGTGTGTGTAGCTGACTGACAGAGATGAGGTTTAGTTCAAATTGTGAGGATGACTTGAAATAGTTTTGAAAGCATTGGTTAAAATGAGTCAAAAATTATAAACTAATCACCACATGCCTTCATTTTCCATCAAAAGTGTGTTGATGAATTTATAGCTGTGATGGAGTTACATTATACATGTATGATTGCCAGCTATTATTTTTTTTAGCCAAAAATATTTTCTGACACATAAAAATGTGTGTGATGATGTAAGACAACGTTTTAATGGCAAAATTGAAGAAAAAAAAAAAAGGTGAAACCACACTGCTATTCAGCACTGTGCCAAACCCAGAGATCAACCACAAATGACATTTTATACTAGATTAACATATTAAGTATATCACAAATACATTAGTGTTTAGTTTAGAAAGTCTTCAAAATAGTTGACTTTGGCTTAGTGTGCAATTTGGGTTGCGTAAAATGAACCTCAAAACATTGCACTTTGAATTCTACCTATTATTACCTACATTTATTTGTAAAAGTTGACACTGTATAATTGAAAGTGGCTGTAAAATTCGCACACTGTGTAAATGTGAACCAGCAACGTATTATTTGCAGCAGTGTCCAGTAAACCGTACGGAATCTTTAGGCACATCCCCATTCACTTCCATTTATTTTTAAGGAGTCAATTACTAAATTCATAGATTGATTCACGATCTGGTTCCAAAATGGTTTTTGATGCATTTAAATCTTTTAGCACAATATACGCGAGGCGCCCTGCTTTGTGCCTGACAGGCTGATCAGTCCAATAGGCATTTCTAAACAACAGTGTAGGGGCGTAATTCTTTGCCATATTAAGACAGCTCATTCTGTGTAAAGATCCTGATCTGACCTGCCAACAGAAATAGAGTAAACAGGTATAATCCGCTAGTATGAGAGGCGGCTCTGCGGATGTCATCCTGTGTCAATGAAATGCAGCATCTGAGCGAATTAAACTTTGTCGTTGTGTATCTTATCTGTATCTGTAACGTTTTGTCTTTACTTTTAAAATACTGATAATTAATATTTGTGTATCATTCCAGAATCAATTTATGATGTATGGTGAATCACTTTTTTTCCCCACCCAAAGGAAACTGAAAGCAAGTAGTGATTTAGCAGATGCTTTTATCCCAAGTAGCTTTCAATTGACTTAAGATGGGGAGCATCATGCTGCAGTAATCTGCGGTCCACATTGTTGATGGGTCATTATAGAACTCTCTTCTGGAAAATTTTCAAAAGGAATTGCAAACTGTAAACTGCATTTACTCATCGTGAATGCACAAGTGTCTGCCAAAATTCAAATGCAAAATGAATTTGCAATTTAACTTTCAGTGTCTTTCGAGTGACAGCCATGCGATATTGAAACAGTAATTGCAATGTCTCCATTTGCAATTGCATTTGCACTGCTTACCAGGGACACCAGCCAATCAGCCTTGGGGGCAGGACTGTGTTTACAGTGGACCGTGTTTTAAACCAGAAGCAACCTGCGGGCTCAACTGTCAAGTCATTTTTATTTGTATAGAGCTTCTCACAAAACACAGTTTCAAAGTACCTTCACGGAAAATGATGCTGTAATGTCTCAAAGTTAAATTGTCAATGTAAAGTCACGAGGTAACATGTGGTTTCAGCAGTGATGTTGTGGTGGAATCTCACCTTGCCATCCGAGGCGGTGTTGATGCGGTAGTGGTAGACTCGGCCCTCGTAGCGCAGTGATATGGAGCGTTGTCCCGGGCTGCTCTCGCTCTCTCTCACTAGGAAGCTGCCGTTGATGCCGCTGCTCAGCAGGTATTCAGCGGCGTTCCGCGACACAGGTCCATGATACCAGCTGTGCTTCTCCAGGCTGTTGACGGGCGTGATGTAGTTGCTGGGCACCCAGCCCTGCCCGTTCTTCGTCTGCGCTTCACACCACTCGCCATTATGATTATATCCCAGAACTCTCAGCTTCTCCCCTGAAGAACACAGCCATATTACACACTGTTAACAAACACTCAATATTAGAGGTCGGCGATATATCGGTTTTACCAGTTGCTTTTCTTTGGACTATCGGTTATCTGCAAAAATCAACACCGATAGTTGCAGATAGTTTATTATTATTTTTCTTCTTTTTCCTCTGTGGCCGGTGCTGGAGGATTCTACAGTTAGAACGGCTTGATTCTACAGTACAGCGGCCTCTAGAGGTGAAATAAAAACAATCGCGTGGGATTTTGCTGTATCTAAATGCACTTCAATGCAACTCTGAAGTGATATTCAGGGGCCGGCTGCACTAGCCAAGTTACAACGTAGACTAATTATACAGTAGTCTAAATGGGCACTAAGTTACAATTCACACACTGCTAAATATTTGAGTGTTGCACCGTTAAACTTAGGTAAAACGTAACACTCTATAAAAACTAAATAATTACAGAAACATCCGACCAGGAGTAACAGTTGGAATAAAAAAATCCAACTGATTAAATGACATCAGTGAGCTCATGTGGCTTGAAAGACTTCAATCCTTCAAACATGCATGATAATGTTGACAATTCCACTCGTTTATATTTCCGAGAACAATATGTGAAAAACTGACTTCTTAGTGGCTCTTCAGCATTAAACCGGTCTAAATGGTGTATTTCACTGTGTGCGTCGCCCAGGTCACTGGTATGCCAAGTTGCAACACAAACAAATTATATATGATAGGCATGTGCCAGGGTGGTCGACTAATAGACTAGTCGATTATTTAGTCATAGTGGTTTTAATGGGACACTCAGTTCTCTAATTAATTGTGAGACATAACTTCTCGGAGAGCGTTTCTGCGTGATGATAGTTTGCAGTGCTTAAAAGTGAATAAGAGTGAATAACAGCACAATAAAACCTTAACGCTTAAAATTTTGTCCATTTATGCACCACTGCAGTTTCAGCCATCAAAGTGCCGCATCAACAATACATTTCAAGACAATCTGCTGTTAGTAATGTTCCTGTATTTGTGAGGTGATGCGGAGAGATTAAAGTCTTTTACTGATTCTGTCTGTCACTGCTTAAATAAATAGTTTGATGTTGTGTACCTGCTGCAATATTATCTTGCAGTTCTGAACTTTTATAAAGCGCATCATTTTGCATTCAGGATGCACATAAGCAGTTTTGTTGCTCTGTATTGGAGCCTATTTATTTCTTTGCTTACTTTTCTTTGATAGTTTTGTGCGTTAAGATTGTACAGTTAATTAGCCTATTTATTTGTTGAATATCTGTTATTAAGCCTGTTGAAGTGCTGCACTTAGCGTCCATATATCCCTCTGAAATGTGTCTGAACGGGGTTGCATGAATATAATGGAACCTAATTATACATTATTATCCTAAACACAGACTGGTCGACTTTTTGTTCAAACAACTGACCGACAAGTCGATTATAAAAATTGGTAATTATGCACATCCCTAATATAGGATTTAAAATGAATAAATGTAAATTTTTCAAGTCTGCTGTACTAGAATTTTTTTTATTTGTTATTTATTCATTATTAGTTTTTTATTGCCCCTTATTAAGTCCCTGATTATTTTTCTAATTTACATATTTAAATATCTTATTAATTATATTTATAGATTTCATAGGAAATGCAATTTATTACAGTTGACAGTGAGACACAAAAGGTCTGAACATCAACCGCAATGAGACAATTCACGACTTTGTTAACAAATATGAAGACTGCTTATCGGATCAATAAAAGGTAAATGTCATATTACGTGACTACACAATGCTTTACGACCTACTAGTAAAGTCTTGCGTTGATAACTTGTGGTGCAACCAAATTAAGCACTGACTTAGTTACAAACTAACTAGTAGTTACTAAACCTTTAGAGTTTGAACTTAACATCTCAGCTTGAGGTGCAATCCTACCCTGACCTCCTTTAATGCAAGTCTATGGGATCTTTAACCCTTTTCTTATTGTCCACCAGGCAAAAATAGTTTGATATGAGGAATGTGTGGTTTGTTCAAATAACTTTGAGCAAAAGTAATAGTGACACGTCACTTAAAATCACCACTTATAATAGATTATTAAAAAGCTAAATCAAAGTGAGGTAAAATAGTTCAACTTTATCTTTCCAGTAATTCTCTCTCACTGTTATTGTGTTTAATTTCTGTTCAAATGTCAAATTTGTTATGAATAGTCTGATCATTTGGATTGCCTCCATCATGTCAACAACACAAATGTCCCTTTCATTTTTAAAGAATTTAAGTGATTCTTATTGACAATTGAATATTTCTACATGGTTATGTAATACATGAAACCTTTTTGGCTTGAATTCCCATCAAAAGTGACTATGTGATGAAATATGTGATGTCATGTTGAAATGTTTATTAGCATGTCTGAGGAGTACAGATGCATAAATATGAATGTCTCTCTCACCTTTGGTGATGCTCAGTGTGTTGTCACCGCTCGCCACAAAGTCATAGAGTGCTACGAACAGGTTGGGGTCATTTTCACTGGGTCCTGACAGCAGATTCTCTTTGGAGTTCCAGCGCCCGGCTTCAGACAGACCAGACGGCTCGAAATCCGGCCGCTGAAGAGCTTCTGCGAACAAACGAAAGAAAGGTTAAAGGTCAACACATGACGCTGAACATGAAAACATATGAGCAGGCCCAGAAGGAAGCTGCAGAACTTTTTCAGGAAAGGTACTTCATTTTTATACCTTTAATTAGTCATATTACACAATCACAGAGTGTGTGATTCCAGAGCTCATTTTTAGAATGTCCTCACGTAATATGAAGACTAGCTCATGGAAAAGTCCTGATGGGTAGGCCTGTCACGATAACTAGTTTTGTTGGACCATATATTGTCCCAGAAATAATTGTGATAAACAATATTATTGTCATTTTAAGACCATTTTATGCCACTGATAAATCATGATAATATAACAGCATAATAATGCAAGTACACCCTTTCAAAGAGCAATGAACTCTTAATTCTTAACAATATTTAGACATTGAAATCAGAATGTCAAAAAATAGTTTTTGTTCCCAGCTCGGAAAACAGTGCAGAACACAGTGCAGAAAGACGGTAAATCATTACTCACCCTCAAGCCTGTATGAATTTCTCTCTTCTGAGGAACACAAACTTAGATTTTTGGCAGAATGTTAGTCACAGTCACGATTCACTTTCACTGCATCTTTTTATTTCCATAAAATAAAAGTGGATTAAGACTGAAACTAACATTCTCACTAACATCTCCTTTTGAGTTCCACAGAAGATAGAAAGTCAGATGGGTTTGGAAGGTGAGTAATGATGACAGAATTTTTGGTAACACTTTACAGTAAGGTTCATTAACATTAGATAATGCATTAGCTATCATGAACTAACAATGAACAATATTTTACAGCATTTATCAATCTTAGTTCATGTTAGTTACTAAAAAAATACATTTGTTCATTGTTAATTCATAGTGCATGAACTAATGTTAACATATTCAACTTTTTATTTTAATGGATGAAAATGTATTAATATACTGTATGTTGGAATTAACATTAATCAAGATTAATCAATTATATAAACGTAGTGTTTATTGTTAGTTCATGTTAACTGATGTAGTTAACTAACGTTAACAAATGGAACGTTTTTGGGTAAATAATCTCTTTGAGATTACAAGTCAGTTCTCACCAGTTGCATTAAAAACAGCTGTTTAATATTGACAGAATGCATTGAAAATGTGAACAGATAAAATCCTGAGAGAACCTTGATGTTGTATATTCAAAATAGATATGCATATTAAAGACAGATGTTTTCATTGTGTGTAATTTATTAATGTTATAGTGTTAATATTATTATAATGTGCGAGAAAATATCTCGGATACATTAGATGGAGCTCTAGAAAGATGAGAGATGTAAGGGTGTAGAAGTCTGTTTTAATCATTTCTCTTCACAGTCTATAGATGGTTTTATTACACAAAGCGTTTTTGCATTTTCTGCCTTTCTTGCTGTTTTATGAGGGAGCGCCACGATGTGACAAGACAAAATTAGATCTCTCCAACTTTGCGCGCTTGCGATGAAGACAGTTTTGTTGATTATAAACAGGAGCAATAGTTTTATCTCATCACTTGCTTATAGAGACGTGGTGCAACACCATTCACATGTCCAGTTAACAGGTTTATACCCATTTATATGTATAAAATCGAAAGTTCAGAAGATACATGCACTGCTCGCACTCACAAGCTGCTGAATGCTGCACCACGAGTGAAGGTGAGGGGGGAGAGGGTGATGCGAAAGAGGGAATTCCTCGCATTTTTTAAGTGAAACATGCGGGAGTTATTTAAATTGTGCACAATCCCGCGCTATTGAGCTAACATTCGTTATTGAGATTTTAATCAGGCTACTTGTCCGGTCGGGCAAGTAAAATTCTCTTTAACTTGCCCGTTCAAAATTTCCACTCGTCATTAATGTCGAGTCACGTAATCTTCACCTGTCGCTGTCCACTGTGTGTGTGGAAGAGCTGCCTGAGCCTAAGACAAAAAAAGAGCAGACAGAAGCAGCGCGACTGTAAACAAACGCGCATGTAAACACAATGGGCAATATCAAGGTCAGCAAAAATGATCGAGGTCATGTCCATATATCGTACGATAAGTCAATAACGCAATTATAGTGACAGGCCTACTGATGGGAACATTCACTAGCCACCGAATGGGGTTTGAGAAAACTATCAAACACGCACCACATCACACCAGTCAACAAATCACATGGACATCCACTTTTCCATTTAACATCAAGATTTTAGGTTAAACTTTAAAGAAAATAAATTCAACCTTTACTTAAATATTACCACAATTCCAATTATATCTGAATATTTAAGACACCATTTCAGGGGAAAAGCAACAGGGCATCAGTGATCTCCAGATTTTAAATCAAAGTTGTCTTTACGACCACAAGAGGGCGCAAAGAATACACATAAACCAAACATCACCATATTATATTGTATTATTGCAAATTGACTCTTAACAAAAGTGCATTCCATTTTAAAGAGCATAAAATAATAAAAAGAGTTACTGAGTTCATATTTCAATCTCAAATAAGTAAAATGAGAAACACTTCAATACACAGTTCTGTAAACGTAGTTTTGCACGACCACTGTACTCAATCTTTAAAATAGCAGCGGTAGTACCGTGTTTTTCATTTTTACAGTAGTATTGATTTTTTTAACCTACATTTGCAGCTGAGACTCTTGACTCTGTAAAGGCATGTATCTCAGTGTAATCCCGGTGCTGCAATAGGGGCTCTTCAAACAGAACAGAATTTAGGGATCTTGGGACACACTTTTCAATACTGAACTTTTTTTCTTAAATGCATTGCTAAGGGGCTGTGTAGATCGACCATGTTTTTTTTAACTAAAAAAGCTAGACACAAAGCAACTCGAGGGTCTCAGGACGCACTTCTAAAAGTTAACGTTCTTTTTATCTTACACACAGCATCTAAAAAAGTGGCGCTCCTGTGCGAGATGCTGAAAAACAGCTGGACGTGGTGCAACGGTCAAAGACATCCATCTAGTGCAAAATTACATAGAAAAAGAAGAGTTATGTGTGCTGCGAGATGCTGATGAGCAAGCAAGATGCAGTAAAAAACATCATTTACACAATCAGCTCTATCTCCCATGACATCCAAAAAACACTAATGATCATTTTTGACTGCTATTGAATTCTGGGATTTAAACCTGGAAAAATGTATAATCCTTTAAGGAAAAAGAGAAGTTACAATGGATAAAAAATATGTCCGATTCTGTGTCATGACAACTTGTAATAATTTGTATAAGTTGGCAAAATCATAATATATTGTATAGCTCATATTTATGACCACAACATTAAAACCACCTGCCTAATATTGTGTAGGTCCCTCTCGTGCTGCCAAAACAGCACCAACCCGCATCTCAGAATAGAATTCAGAGATGATATTCTTCTCAACACAATTGTACAGAGCGGTTATCAGAGTTACCGTAGACTTTGTCAGTTTGAACCAGTCTGGCCATTCTCTGTTGACCTCTCTCATCAACAAGACATTTCCATCCACAGAACTGCCGCTCACTGGATGTTTTTTGTTTTTGGCACCATTCGGAGTAAATTCTAGAGACTGTTGTGTGTGAAAATCCCAGAAATACTCAAACCAGCCCGTCTGGCACCAACAATCATACCATGGTCCAAATCACTAAGATCACATTTTTTCCCATTCTGATGGTTGATGTGAACATTAACTCCTGACCCGTATCTGCATGATTTTATGCACTGCTGCCACACGATTGGCTGATTAGATAATCGCATGGATGATTGTTGGTGCCAGACGGGCTAGTTTGAGTATTTCTGGGATTTTCACACACAACAGTCTCTAGAATTTACTCCGAATGGTGCCAAAAACAAAAAATATCCAGTGAGCGGCAGTTCTGTGGATGGAAATGTCTTGTTGATGAGTGAGGTCAACAGAGAATGACCAGACTGGTTCAAACTGACAAAGTCTACGGTAACTCTGATAACCGCTCTGTACAATTGTGGTGAGAAGAATATCATCTCTGAATGCTATTCTGAGATGAGGGTTGGTGCTGTTTTGGCAGCATGAGGGGGACCTACACAATATTAGACAGGTGGTTTTAATGTTGTGGCTGATTGGTGCATGAAAATGTACGACTCATAAAGAACCATTATTCCCATAATGACCAACCAATCAACAAACAAAATTGATTCAATACAGGGATCAAACTTTAGCTAGCTATGTCTGTGAACACTTTTAGTGATTCATTCCATATTTATTTCTGCAATACAAATGACTGATGTATGTCAATAATCTGTAATACTCTTCCCTCGTCCCCAGTGTTTTCTTTCTTCTGTGGTACACAAAAGTTATTTTCCTATTAAAATCATGGTTTAGGTTCAGGGTTAGCTAAGGAGTTATGTCTGTGTATGGTTAGGGGTGAAACCAACCCGGTCTCATGACAAGTCATGTTAATACTACAAGATGGTAAATTCATAAGAAATAGTACAATAGCTCTTATAAAAGTTTACAACTTAAGAAACTCCCTAATAAACAACTGTAACTAGTAAACAATGTTATTATGATTTTTCTTGAAATAATTTTTACAAGATGATAAAATCGTAAGCTATCTTACGACTCATATGAAAAGTTATGACTTTTATTCTGGAAGGTTCTGGAAGTATTTTCCCCATTCATTTCTTCCATAGACTTCATGAAATCCTTCATAAAACAGTTATGCGGCATGAACCAAACCAACCAGCTCCGGGGAGAATCACAACACCACAAACTTTGTTTTGAGGCAAAAAGTATTTGAAGTTACTATATATTATATTACAAGGCTGTGTACTTACTTTCTTTCATGAGGGCACGGACTACAATCCCATGAAGCATTGCGAATGATGTTATTGAATGAAAAACTATAGGAATATATAAAATATAGATTTTAGATTGTTGATTATAAGTATAGGAACAAAATATTTGACGTTTACTGCAAAATATTCCAATATGTTCAAATATATAAGTAGTTTAATGGTGAAGAGACACCGACTGATTGCATCATTCACAGTGCATCATGGGAGTGGGCGGTCGCTCCAAGGCATGTTTTGCGGGCTTCGTTGGCTGCGGTTCTCTGATTGGTGAAGCTTTCTCTGCTGGACCATGGGTAATGTAGTTGTTTACCATGAATTCCGCTATCAAACACGATTTTTAAACGAGGTTGAAATAATGCAGATGGATCGCTTCAACTGAAGCATATATCATTGATGAACAACCTTGCAGCTCACGGTTGGTCTGTTTTGAAATGTTTATTAGCTATCGTTGAAAATCAGTTTGTCTAGGTGATGAATGAATGGGTTTGTTGTGCTCTATTATGGTAATTCCGACATGATGTAAACTCACCATAATAGAGTAGTGTTCGGCTGGTCATGTGATCCTAACTTGGCAGCACCCATGAGGGGACCCTCTCCATGTAGAATAACACTTTTATAAGGTTAATGATATGACTTGAGACATGTGAGTGCTTATCAGTTTTGAAATTTCAGTTAATTTCTTGAGTAAAATGTAATTTTTTTCCCCTTAATGAAGAAAATAATACTGTCTGCACCCTTACAGTTAAGATTAAATTGTAATACCATCATTTGTGGTTTCGCTTATTTTTCGCACGATTTTGCCATCTCATACTATTATTATGACCTGCATGAGTGTCGGATTCTGCACTAGTTTTATGTCTCTAGTCAAATGCAAGTAAATTACTGACATTGACCTTGTAAACTCTTTGATCAGATGGTCAGATTTTCTGTCTTCCACTGAATAGTCTCAGATCATTCTGGAGAACATGATCATCATCATTCATGTCAGCTCGTGCAGTGCCGTCATTAAAGCATAAGAGACACATAACAAGTACAACAAATGACAAATTATTGTACATTTTTCAATTCAACCTCAAATTGTTATGCTGATAATATAATGTGTATTTAATAGAATAAAAAATAGAAGCATCTTGACTAGTGGTCTCAAACTTCTGGATATTTTCCAACTGTTCACTTTAAGCTGCCGAAGTTTGCTTTATCTCAATCTGTACACTATTGATGCCATGGTCTACTTATTGTTAGATATGCCTGAAAATGGACAGTAAACAAATCATTCAGTGACCCTTTCAAATGAACTTCTTATTAGCTTGCAGAAATGCAGATGCGTCCAAACTTCACACAACACACACTGAACGGATCTCTCCAGGCAGGAATCAGATTTCCCAGTGTTCTCTCCTCCCTCGTTCTTTCCTCTCTTTCTGTAACGGTGAGCCAGTGTGTCTGGCGTTCCTCTCGCTCGTCCCCTCCTCCACTTTCCAAACACACAGACGGAGAGTCGAGGCCTGTGATTTCACAAGACCATCAACCCCTCATCTGTCCATCTGATCATCTGGATGAACTCAAGCGCTCTGTAAATTCACACACGCACACACAAATGCCAGCACAACTCTTACCGTCAAAGTAACAGCTAGAGGACGAGGAAAGACCTTTTTTGGATTTACAGCCCACCAATTTCAAACAAATCTCCAACATTTTCATTTGCTTTCAACACGTCCTCTTGAAAGAAATATTCCAGTTCCTCTTGAATGATATTTCCGTGCTCTCCGTTACCAAGCCTTTGTTAAAAAATTTACCACCCAGACACACGGAAAAGTTTCACCACAAAGTTTAGTTGTTTTAATGTAATTTATAAAATGGGAATAAAGTCAAGGATGGGTTTTCCTGATAAAAAGCTTGACATCTTGAACCCACAGCTGCTTCCAATTCACGCAGTTTTTCTAGCGAGTTTCCAGAGAAAGAGGCTCCATTTTTCCCCGGTCCAGTTTCACTCGGTTTCTCTTCCAGAGAGGAACTTTCAGCAGTCCAAACGGAGAGTTTTCCCAAACAAAGGTGTTTAAAAGTTGAATGAACTACTTTGATGCGAGTGTTGTGTTTATCATGGCAACGTGCGCTCCGGTCGTCCGAGTGCCGATTCCGAGGAAAAGCAGGACGCTTGTGCTGAACTCTGCCAACAAAGAGGCCCTTTCAGGATCAGACCGCTGGACTCGATGACATCAGTGCACTGGACCCACCCACACACTGAAAAACATGCAGCAGTCCAGATGAGCAACATTATCTGCTATGAGCGAGTGTAACTGGAATCTGCCTTTGTCTTTCAGCTTCACACGCCCCTCCTACACTTCTCTCTCTCTCTCTCTCTCTCCTCAAATGTTTTCAGTTTTAAACAAAGAGACTTGAGCACAAGTGCACTCAGTGTCAACACAATCATTCCTTCCAAACAGTATCAAGGAATTACTGTCATGAATCACTTCCCATCATGCATTTTAAATGCTGTAAGTAACTTTTTTTATTATTAGTCAACAATATCATGATAATCATTAAATGAAGACTGTAATCGTAAACACAAAGTAAAAACAAACATAAAAACTAATTTGGGTCTGCAAGAATCATAAAAGCTAGAATTTTTCCTAAAGGCGAGTAATTTGCATCCCTGATTAATAGTTTATTCCATCAGAAGGACACAGGCTAGTCTTTAATTAAATACAGTGCATCCGGAAAGAATTCACAGCACTTCACTTTTTCCACATTTTGTTATGTTACAGCCTTATTCCAAAATGGATTAAATTCATTATTTTCCTCAAAATTCTACAAACAATACCCCATAATGACAATGTGAAAAAAGTTTGTTTGAAATCTTTGCAAATTTATTAAAAATAAAAAACGAAAAAAAATCACATGTACATAAGTATTCACAGCCTTTGCCATGACACTCAAAATTGAGCTCAGGTGCATCCTGTTTCCACTGATCATCCTTGAGATGTTTCTACAACTTGATTGGCGTCCACCTGTGGTAAATTCAGTTGATTGGACATGATTTGGATAGGCACACACCTGTCTATATAAGGTCCCACAGTTAACAGTGCATGTCAGAGCACAAACCAAGCCATGAAGTCCAAGGAATTGTCTGTAGACCTCCGAGACAGGATTGTATCGAGGCACAGATCTGGGGAAGGGTACAGAAAAATTTCTGCAGCATTGAAGGTCCCAATGAGCACAGTGGCCTCCATCATCCGTAAATGGAAGAAGTTTGGAACCACCAGGACTCTTCCTAGAGCTGGCCGCCCGGCCAAACAGAGCGATCGGGGGAGAAGGGCCTTAGTCAGGGAGGTGACCAAGAACCCGATGGTCACTCTGACAGAGCTCCAGCATTTCTCTGTGGAGAGAGGAGAACCTTCCAGAAGAACAACCATCTCTGCAGCACTCCACCAATCAGGCCTGTATGGTAGAGTGGCCAGACGGAAGCCACTCCTCAGTAAAAGGCACATGACAGCCTGCCTGGAGTTTGCCAAAAGGCACCTGAAGGACTCTCAGACCATGAGAAACAAAGATTGAACTCTTTGGCCTGAATGGCAAGCATCATGTCTGGAGGAAACCAGGCACCGCTCATCACCTGGCCAATACCATCCCTACAGTGAAGCATGGTGGTGGCAGCATCATGCTGTGGGGATGTTTTTCAGCGGAAGGAACTGGAAGACTAGTCAGGATATAGGGAAAGATGAATGCAGCAATGTACAGAAACATCCTTGATGAAAACCTGCTCCAGAGCGCTCTGGACCTCAGACTGGGGTGAAGGTTCATCTTCCAACAGGGCAACGACCCTAAGCACACAGCCAAGATAACAAAGGAGTTGCTCCGGGACAACTCTGTGAATGTCCTTGAGTGGCCCAGCCAGAGCCCAGACCTGAACCCGATTGTACATCTCTGGAGAGATCTGAAAATGGCTGTGCACCGACACACCCCATCCAACCTGATGGAGCTTGAGAGGTCCTGCAAAGAAGAATGGGAGAAACTGCCCAAAAATAGGTGTGCCAAGCTTGTAGCATCATACTCAAAAAGACTTGAGGCTGTAATTGGTGCCAAAGGTGCTTCAACAAAGTATTGAGCAAAGGCTGTGAATACTTATGTACATGTGATTTTTTTTTTTTTTTTTTTTTTCGTTTTTAATTTTTAATAAATTTGCAAAGATTTCAAACAAACTTCTTTCACACTGTCATTATGGGGTATTGTTTGTAGAATTTTGAGGAAAATAATGAATTTAATCCATTTTGGAATAAGGCTGTAACATAACAAAATGTGGAAAAAGCGAAGCGCTGTGAATTCTTTCCGGATGCACTGTATATTATCAAACACAAACATTTTTTCAGTAATTTCGCTGACGACGTGAACATTGTGTTTTGGACGGCCCTTACAAAAATCAAGAGTTCATTGCAGATTTGCCACAAATTCGCCAATGATCATTTTTCACATGCAAATGTGAAATTTATGGCAAACTTGTGGTAAATTGTCCATTGTTGCCAAAGGTTTGCTGCAAGTTCACCACTATCAGTGAAGAGCTACAAACTTCTGGCAAACATCTGCTGTGAATCACAAGCTCATCTGCATGTGAAAATAATCAGTGACAAATTTGCAATGAACCCTCAAGTTTCAGTGAGGTCAATATTGCTTTTTGTCCAGTCAAAAATTTGAAACATTTGACAATTGAAAAGCTTTCACACAAGGTCAGACTGAACCTTTACTAACATTTTGTCATGTTGAATATTCGAGTTTAGCTATATTAACAAATTCTGGAATATTTTTTGTCGTTGACATTACTGACGTATAAAGTAGACTATATGGTGCAATAACAGAAATTCTGAAGCCAATGCAAAACATTTTTAAGATTTATATTTGTTTGTGCATTTTGTGATATTTTACAAAGGGTTTAATTGACCCTTCACTAAGCTCCGCCCCCCTTGGTTACGGTTGCTAGCTCTGACAAGCTCTGCAGAACTCCCCATAGGAATGAATGGGAGATTGCAGTGAAAGGTGCGTTTTTGGCAAAATATTCTTATAAACGAAATGGATAATATTATCACGTCAGCTGGAATGAAGAATGACACTGACCACATTTACATGCACTTAAGAAAACGGTTTATTCCAGGGTTTTAGCAGAAAACTTTGTTCTGAAACATCATGTAAACAAGAACGCTGATTTAAGGATGTCAATTTTCAGACATTTTCTTAATCGATCGTTGTGGAAATGAACGATCAATTAATCGATTAACCGTTAACATTAATATCGCATAACGCACATGGAGGACTCCAAATAATGTGCATGTAGCCTATTGTTTAAATATAATTTAAATTAATACACTTAAGGAATGCAAGTATTGTCATTTTCCTCTTAAAATATTCTTAGTTCAGTGTATTTTAATGCATTTAGGCTATGTTTAGTTCGAATTTGGGAATTATTTTATTACATTTAATGTAATTAATAACGTTGTGGATTGTGGGATATTTCAGACTTATTTTTTAAAATTGAAATTAAGTCAAATCATTACACCCTGCATAACCACAGTACATAACACAGGCTACCGCTTCTCTGGTGATAGTGTGATGACAGCTGAATGGGTCTCCGTGCTTTCCCGGCAATTGCTGACGTAATTGTAGGTTGGGATGACACGAGATCAACAGTGCTTGTTTTCATGTTGTACTTTAACACACTATCAGGGTGTGTGCAGAAAAGATTAATGTTCATTTATAGAGAAACATTGTTTACATTGAGCCTGCTTCATCTCTCTGATCTGTGCGTCTTTTTCTGTGAAATGGATAATGACATGCAGAGCGCAAGCGCCCTCTAGCGGCGGGTGACTGTATAAACGGCCTTATCAACGTCTGCTGTCATGATTACTGCGCATTTGTCCTGAAATTAATTAACTGACGATTGATAAGATTAATCGATCAAATTATTAACGACAATTAAATGATTTTCGATTCATCATTAACATCCCTACTTCTGCCATTTAAGGGATTAAGAGAAAGCGGTTTAACTCTTGGAGAATGCGGCTTAATGTAGCCATGTAAACACATAAGCAGCATTATGATAGGTGTTGGAAGAGTGCGCGTGTGTGGAACAGACCGGATAACAAAAGTCCTAGGATGGAGCCCAACAACAAGTCAACACAGTGGAACGAATTAAACATTTCTGGGAGTACAGTGGGAAAAAAATCACATACACTATAAACTATACCCATTTATACAGACCAATGTAAAATATCGACTGTCCCCCAAGTTCACGCATATGTGCTCGTACATCGCGGGAATCCCGGAGTTTTATATTGGAGGGAAACCCCACTATTGCAGTGCAATTCTGCTGCAGGTCACGATAGTAAGTGAAGGAAATAAACACATCAACAACTCTGGAATATCTGGAAATAAAACGAAGCAACAGAGAATAAAATAGTGAAGTCTTCCTCGGATCCCATGTTTGTTTTTTACACAAGCGTCGCAGGAAAATTACGTTGCGGAGGAGAAAGCTGCTTACTGAACGAGCCACAAGTATATGGGAGTAAGGAGTATGCCGTTTATACAATGCATGCAAACGGGAACGCTGTTTTCTCGCAATAAGCTGCTTTCTGGTGTCCATAGTCAGTATGAAGTATATTTTTGTAAAAGAAATTGTTAAAATACACAGTAATCTGATTAAAAACTTCATTTAATAGCGATTACACATCTAATAACGTTAACATAAGTGAACAGAACTATTTATAATGTCTCATAACACTCATTTTGATGCTGTGAACTCTTTATTTACGAATCGCTTTTACTATGACCTGAATCAATACATAAATTAATTAATGTTCAGTCATTAGCTTTAATTTACCTTGGAGCAAATGTAGGTGTCCTCGCTGATGTTAAACATGTTCATTTGAGAATGAGGAATAGCACAGTTTAATCCATAACATGCTCTTCTCTAGATTTATTTAAATACTTTTTTAAAAGAAAGAAAAAACACTGCAAGCATCCTCTCTACGTACCTCCTGTGACCCGGCAACAACGTTTTTTTTTTTTAATATTTGGATCAATTAGATCAAATCTCACTTAAAGATGCACTCAGTAACTTTTGTCTTCGTGTCATCCTGGACTTACAGTAACAACTAGCAGCTTGGATGCAGCATCATTTAAAATCAAAAGTTGCCATTGTAGAAATTAAGTATTCACAGTCAGCCATAATTACTTTAATCAATTAGTGAAAGTGTCAAATAACAGGACGGTTACTGAGAAGTGAGTAGTATTCGGCTGGTCATGTGATTCTAACATGGCCGCCCCCATGTGCTGACCCTCTCCCTGTAGAATAAGACAGCTTTTATAAGGTTACTGATATGACTGGAGTCTTCATTTGAATGAGTGCTCATGATTTCATACATACAATATAATGCAAAATAACAATTCATATCTTTATGAGCTAAACTTTTGTAATGAGGACAACAATTACTGAATGCACCTTTAAAACTCCTCAAACACACATTACTCCCGTAAGCTATATATAAACTTGTCAGTCCACTTGATCCTTCTCCCATTCCATCTGTCACACATTCTAACCACTTCTGGGGCTGGGAAAGTGGATGGGCTAGTTTTTAGAACCTTTTATGCTTCTATGATGAACTCAGAATCCCATGCTGCATTGCAATGTAAACAATATGGTGGCGCACGCATACCTGCAATAGAGTTCGCGATCGCATCTTATCTGTCATAATTAATCATTATAAACATCTAAAAATCACATGCTTTTGTTAATATACCTGTATGATCTGTCAGTGCATCTGCTGCTGTACGGTGACATTTTTTTAAATTACAGTGCACATTAAAGAACTCAGTACATCAGTACAGGAGAAACTCACGTGCGAAATGGTTAACTTTGGTGGTAAGAAGCTGTCAGCACAATAGCCCTAGTGCCAGCTCTCCTAACCAATCAGCAAGCCCTGCGTGAGCAATATTATAAGGTTTGGACAGCAGTATTGCTTATGATTCCCAGAAAACTGCATTTTAATGTCAGTCTTCCAGTTATTTTTGGAATTACATCACAGTTAACAAATACAATAGAGGCCAAGATTATGGACTTTTTATATCATGTATAATGGCAACAAAAATCCAACATTCTGATAAAACGTACCTAACGGCGAGAAAAGAAAATCACAATGCGAATCAGCGGCACACAAATCCTGCAGGTCTTTGTTCTGGCGGACGCTGTAAGCGTGTGCAAAAGCAGCATTAGTGTTCATCTGAACTGACATCACAGTCTCTGAATGAGTCGAGCGGCATCTCCAGACAGACGGGAACCTCAAGCGCTCAAATCCAGGAGAGTGTCTGCCAGTTACATGAAATATTCTCTCAAGTTTCCACTCGTAAGAGTGAGAGAATGACTGCAAATCGGATGGAGATATGATTGTGTCTGTGTATTGCAGCCAGGAAGAGTGAAATCCAGTGGAGGTCTGAACTGATGCATAACACCAGCCTGGTGCTCTGCTCCATTTTCACAAACACTCATTTCATTTCAAAGACAACAGAACAGCTCTCCTTACCTGAGCATGAAACCACTTAAAGCCTATGACTTCTCATGTAGAAAAATTCTAATTGGTGTCTTTGGTTAAAAGGTTAGTTCAACCCAAAATAAAAATTCAGGAAAAACTAACTTTTTTTTATTTTTTTTTTACTAAAAATGTTGAAGTTGTGTCTACATGTGTTTCCGACACTATGCATTCTCATTACCGCTAATGATGCTAAATCTGCGACAAAATGCATTTAATAATCAATTTTGAACACTAAATTCATTTTTAAATAGCTTTGTAAGATGAAGCAAAAATTTTTGCTCACTTGCAATGGGTGCCCCATTATTAGTGTTTTTGCGTTAGGTCACACCATTACCGCGATGCACTTTATCACTACAGAAACATTTATATAATTGTTGCATTAATGAAAAATTGTGATTGCAGTTATTATAAGACATTGCAGATATTTATTTGCAGAAAATCTCCATATAGCCAAAATTTCAACAGATAAACCAACTTGGCAGATTGTTCTACTATTAACTTCAAGGTTTTTAATATTGTTGTTTGTAAAAGGTTGTTCGATAAATGTATATGTGAAAGAGATAGAAAGGTAGAGATAATCTAAGTTTTAAAACCTTAAGTTTGTATTTAACTATAAATCATTATCATTACCGAGTTGCTTAGAGCAACCATTAGACACATATTTATTAAAAAAACTATTTGGATTCCTCTGAAAAATATAAAGCCAAACAAGATATGAATTTGGTGCGTTTCAGTAACAATATAAATTGTTTATTTTTTAAACCAATTTTGTGAGTAATGATAAATTTTTAGGGCCTCTACTAAATGATGTGGATAGGCACAAATGACACCCAGCTGTTGTTCCTAGATGGGGTAGTCATCGAAGACGTTGAGGAATTCTGCTACCTTGGCTGTAAAGTGACCAAAAAATGGTGGAACTGATGCTGACATTGGGAATTTTATCAACAGAGCACGCCAAGCATAGATCGTGCTGAGCAAGATATGGAAGTCATCTACCATATCCAAGAACCCAAAGCTTCACATCTTTGGTGCTTGTGTAGAGAGTGTGCTCCTGTACGGCTGTGAAACTTGGGGTATCACACAGCAAAACATCAAACATTTGCAGGTGTTTGTCAATAAATGCCTTCGTCATATCCTACGTATCTTCTGGCCCCGCCACATCTCAAATGCTTGAGCTTACCGGTAGAAATGCAATGGCCAATGAAATCAAGAAATGTAAACGGACTGGTCATGCCCTCCGTCAGCCTCCCCAAGACATCAGCAGAACTGTGCTCGACTGGAACCCCCACGACAATCGTAGACCCGGGCGACCAAGCAACACATGGCGTGGAACGGTAGCAAAAGAAGCCGAAGACAATGGCAAAACATGACGGACAACCGTGAGGCACGGAGACATTGGACTGATGCGCTATGCTCCTCTTAGGAGCCATAGCATGCACACACTAAATGTTGATATGTAAAGTTGTAATAACTTATTAATAATTTTTCAAAATACTCAGCTTCTCAGATTTTTGGCCAGGGTTTTGTGTTTTGGTGCGGTAATGTTAAACTGTGCCTTGATTATCCTGTTTACAATGACTTCGGACCTCCTTTTACATGTTCCAAAAGAAGAAACAAAAATGAACACTGTTTGATACTTACTGTTAGAGGTTTGTTCAAATCACTATGAGCAATAGTAAGAGTGATGCTTGACTTTTCAAACAGCACTAATACGTGAATGTTGAAAGGGTTTCCTCTGGTGCTCAGTGCTGGAGAGGCAGGTTTAGTGAGAAAGAGGGGGAGGTGACAGATGTAGAAACATGAAGCACATTGTTCAGAGATGAGCTCATTTATATAATCCACTCACAGTATGTGAACAGTTAGCTGACGTACACAGCGCTCGCTCGCTGTAACCTTCATTAAACGCTCAGTGCTTTTTCCAAACGGAATGGTACGAGTGAACGAGGGCTGACATAGTGCAACGTGCAGATCTGTAGTGTCAATTCATGTGTGCTTTTAATGTGAATCATGTAGTTAAATGAGGAAACTCTGCAGGCTTGGAGCATTAGTGTGAATGGAAATCTGATCCAGGTGTGTGTGTGTGAACCGCTGGCAGATCACAGCACGACTGACGTCACACTCAAATAACCCCCCCCCACACACACACACACACACACACACACTCGCCCTCGGCCTGACTCTCAGCTGACCCAGTTTGTTCTGAGAGAGCAGAATATGGACACTTGAGAGCAGATGTTTACATCAGGACTGGTTCAGTCCACACAGGGTTTGGCTGGTTAATGTCACCTAGTTAGCCCATGCTAGATACTGGAACTACATCATTAAAATGGCACAAAGCAGCTTTCTCCATTGACTGCCTTTCAAGATTAGCAGTGTATTCTGATGAAATACTTTTTTTTCCAAGCATCTTATAAAACGCAGGTATTTAATCATTATTAGAGTATCTTTGAGTGATTCATTGTTTCTTGAGGGCTCTTAAAAGCGTTAAATGGACTTATATTTTTCTTATATCTGCTGCCTTTTAAGTAGGGCTGAAACGATTAGTCGATGTTATCGACAGCGTCAACGATAAAAAATTGTGGACAAAAATGTTCGTAGTCAAATAGTCATTTGATCTCATTTAACATAACATGAGGTCACATTAAACTCTAATGATGACGTGTGAGAGCAGCACTGCAGTTCACGACTGACTGAGGAGAGGAAGAATTACACAGATCACAGTCCAGATGAACTCTAAACTTTCCAAACAGCTTCAGCTGATGTAGATCACAAAGTATGAGGGAAATATAATGCAAAAATACAAAATAAGTAAATACAGAAGCACTCTCGTTGTGGAATAAGTGGAGCCGGAGGTGTTCCCGGTGTTACATCTTTAATGCAGTTATATTTAATGTGTTATAGCTTTATTAAACTTCAAATAATACAGAAGCAGATCATGTAAATAACTTCAAACTCTGAAACGGTCATTTCTCTGTGCGGTCAGCGCCTCTTCTATGAGTTGTGTGAATGTCCCGATCTAAGGGGGAGAGATTGAAACTGCACCCAGCTGATGCACACTCTGTCACGGGACGCTCATCCATCGAGCACACACGCTTAATGCAGCAAGATTATAACGTGATGGCTTGCGACTTATTGAATCACAACACGTGTCATTGTGCATTTCTTATCGTGTAGAAAATTGCCAATACGCAGCTTTAATAAGAGAGAGTTTGTTTTTTTGAGAGTTAAAGATGGATTGAAGTGAACAGAAAGGTGAGAGAGGAATAGTCTTCGCCCCATTATACACTGCAACAAAATACGTTTTTGATTTGTTTTTATTTTGGCTTGTTTTCCAATATAAATATCTAAAACTCTTTTAAAACAATGTACATTTACTTTAGCAGCTATACTGCAGAAGAAAAAAAAATATCTGAGAATGTTGAATATAATATTACAAATCCTTTAAAAAAGATGCATTCACCTGAGAAGCAGCATATAAGATATTTAGACTTGTTTTTAGAGAATAGATCTTGAATATATTTTGTCTTTACTGCACTCACAGAAGTATGAACAAGTGAAAAAATACAATTATATACAAAATACATTTATATTTAAGATACATTCTCTTAACCCTCTAGGGTCAACGGACACGCCGCCTCATCCTGCTGGACATTTTCCTCATAACAGCGGAAACAACTTAAAATACTCCGTCATTTTTGGGCATACAGATAAGTGTAAGATATCATTAGAAACTATAAAGGGTCTACTTTTATTTGTGTGCAATCACAATAACAACAAAACCTTGTGCTTTTGTAAAATAAAGAAAATAAACAGGGTGCGCTTTCAGCCGTCTCTGTCTCCACGAGCATCTTTCTGAAACACGTCACAAAAATGAACTGAACCTCCGCGAATATTTATCACACAAACATGAAACATATGTCTAAAGAAAGCTTAAAATGTCTACTTTTAAATAAAACAATTCAAATTTAAAACAAATATTCTTCTGCAATGTACTCTGTATGAAACTAAAGCGATGTACAGTTTCTCCTGGCTCAGCTCATTATCCCTAATGTGATCACACCCACCAGCAGAGCGCGCTATTCATACGGTAATGTGCTGAGGCGATCAATGCAAATGGTAAACGCCCCCAACAGTGCCTTAAAAAACATCAAGTTCATTCACTTTCCTGCACGTTTGGAAGATGGCACGCTACACAGGTGAGGATACTCTACAGATGGTCCTGGATAGTGAAGAAGAGTTCACATTTTCCTCAGAAGAAGAGCGGGAATCCGATGAGGAACGTTTGCATTTTGAAGAGCGACTTGATCCAGCTGAGGATACAATTTCGGATGAGTAAGTCATTTAGTTTTACTTACATATTAGTTGACATGCTTTTTATATAAACATGCACATATTTTACTATTTGGACTATTTCCAGACTTGCCAGCCAGTATTCAAGTATTGAAATTTGAAATATGTCCTAACAGGCAAGTTTTAGTTACATTTAAATGTTGTTTCGGCTAAAGCAGGTATTTAAATTGTATGCTGTATGATATAAATATGATAAGTAATATGATATAAAAATAATATGAATCTTTGGATTATATTTTAACTAGTGTTTATGCTGCCTCATTATCATCAGCGAAGCTTGTGCTTGCAAATATCTGTTCGGGTGTAAATGTGTAAAATGTGCTGTAAATATGCCCATATTAGAAAATCAGCATATTAGAATGATTTCTGAAGCATCATGTGACACTGAAGACTGCAGTAATGATGCTGAAAATTCAGCTTTGATCACAGGAATAAATTGCATTTTACAATATTTTCAAATAGAAAAGTTATTTTAAATTGTAAAAATATTTCACAATATCACTGTTTTTGCTGTATTTTGGATCAAATAAATGCAGTCTTGGTGAGCAGAAGAGACTTCTTTTAAAACTTAAATCTTACAGATATAAAACTTTTAAAACGGTAGTGTAGGTCTAAAGTTTTAAAGTAAAGTCTTTATGTAAAGAAAATGTATAGTCAGATTACTTCCTTTAACTTAAACTTGATTTTGTGAATAAGCTACAAACAATACATTCAATCATTAAGTCTCCTCACATTCATTCTCTCTCAGGGGAGGGGTCTTTGTCTCCTCAGGTGTGAATCACATCAATATTCATGATCATCCACGCCTCCTCGCATATGGCCTTTCTAACACTAAAAGTGTCTTACAAAAGTTAAATGACTATATTGTTTTGTATGAATGAGTGATCAGGATGGTTTTCACAACATTTTTGTAGCAAAAACTCTAGGCTACAAGATCCAGTTCTCAAAAGTCTTGTGAACAAATGTTTAGTATGTGTTATATGGCCTTATTTCAGTGACTTAAAAACTTTTAAAAATTTATTTTCTCAAAAATACAAACATGTACATACATGTTGCTCTCATATTATTGTAGCCCAGTTTGTGCTGAATACAGTGTTATCTGACTTTAGCCATTAATATGTTTTTAAGCAACTGAAAAAAGCACAGATGTCAAGGCATGTTAAAACTTCTCCAGGGCCCAAAACAACCTCAGACCCCAGAGAGTTAAAGCAAGTCTAAATATCTTATATGTTACTTCTCAAGTAAATGTATCTTGTTTTGAGAATTTTTAGACCATTTAAAATGGAAAACAAGACAAAAACACTTGATAACAATAGAATTTTTTGCAGTGAATTTCTGTACTGAATTAAAGTTAATAAAAAGTATTTTTTTTTCCTTTAATTCAGTGAATGTCATTTAGAGGTATTTCTAAAAGATGATTTTGTCCTCTTTATTGTTAGTAAGCACATTTAATACAACCTTTTAAGTCGGGCACAAGCTGAATAATCGGTTAAGAGCTAATGATTAATCGTTGCAATAATCGCAGAGTAGTCGAATAATCATTCTAATAATCGATAGATTAATCGATTATTAAAATAATAGTTAGTTGTAGCCCTACTTTGAAGATTGATCAGTCACATAACATGATGGTGCATTCCAGACCACTTTTAAAAGTGCACAGCAGTCTGGTTAAAGACGAAAAAACCCATTCATTTTCTCTATAGGCAAACTGATTATGAACGATAACTTACAAACCTTTAAAAATAGACCTACAGTGAGCTCTGAGGCTGTTAATCGATGGTACATGCTTCTGTTGAAGTCATAAGTCCATGCTATTTCAACTTCATTGTTTAAAAATCATGTTTAATAGCAAAATGCCTGGTGAAGAACTACACTACCCATAATCCTAAAGAGAGATCCACCAATCAGAGTATCACTGCAGTTCCGCCCACTCCCATGATGCACTGTGAATGATGCAGTCGAGTCGCTCTCACTACACTCGCAAACTACTCATATATGTGTATATGTCTGAAGATTTTACAGTAAATTTAAAATCTATTGTTTCTATACTTCTAATCAACAACTTCAAAATAACCACTGGACTGGCACAACTTGTGAAGTAGGGGCAGATCGATAAACCCCGACCTCAGTGAGAAGCGTCATTTCCAAGATGGCAGCTAGGTTCTGTCAAAGGTAAAACCAATCTTTAAATTATTAACATTGCATGGAAAGACGTATGAACATAGAAGTGGTTGTGCATCAATGATTGCCTTCCCTTACACATATTTTGCTTGTTAAATAGTTACTAGCTCATTACCACTAGCTAATAGCCAGCAAGTTTAAAGGTTTACTTTTCAAAAACACAAAGAAATGTTTTATGTTAAGTTTTAAGACTTGCTGATTTGCAGTATAAATTTATAATCAGTTTATATTTATGTCTTGTTCATTTATAATTTGTCCCCAAACTTTCATTATTTCAAACAAAATAATAAATTATAACTACTACTACTATAACACCCAATGTATTATAGGGAGGGTAGAGTCACATGGGGTAACCTCCTCGCGGTCTCTATAATGTGGTTCTCGCTCTCAATGGGGTGTGTGGATGCCGCGGAGAATAGTGTGAAGCCTCCACACGCGCTACCGTCTCCGCGGTAACGTGCTCAACAAGCCACGTGATAAGATCTGCAGATTGACGGTCTCATTCTTAAAAAAAACACTTTGTCGCATAAGTTTTGGTTTAGTGCAAAAGAAATCTGCCCTTGAGCCATTTCCATACAGAATTTTGTATATATCGTAAATTGTGTACCTTTCGCGTCCCATGATGTCCCCACGTGTGTAACACCTTGTCCTAACCAGACGCGACGCAATAAGATTCCAGCGACAAGCTATCTACACACCAGGTGCGACGTGACACCGTGATATTCATACACTAAAATGAGGATAATTGACAATAAAATTTTGAAAACAGAGCAATTGCAGATGGAACAAGTGTTTACTGAACGCAACTCATTTTCTCACATAAGCACCATAACGCATTCTACGGCAAGCCCAAAGGGGATAAATACACAATCACAAACATACACAGGGCAAAGTTATGTTATGAATCGCATCCTTCTTCAGTCTGTTACAATTGTCTATGTTCACGTGGTACTCCTGTTGTTATTTCACCGATCTCCATGTGACAAGGAGGCGAAGAGAAAGTCAGAATAAGCCTGTATGTCTCCGCACTGCCATTCTGAACCGGTGTGTGTGTATGTGTGTGTTGACTGCGCTGCTTGGCGCGACGTCGCAGAAATAGAAACCATCTAAAAAATAGAAAGCCCTGTCGCTGTCGCTCGTCATGTGTCGTGGCTGGTTAGGACAAAAACTATATTACACTCCTGAATTAAAATATGGACAATTCGTTCACATGTAATTTTATTTGTCCCTGCAGAAAATATGTTGTGAAACGCAGGGCTGCGGTGTCCGAACAACACATTAAAACTTCAACATTCCTCTTCACTTTGCTCAAATCACAAATCACTTGTGATCTTTTCTAAATTTTCTAACCAAAGAAAACACACTCATTTCTTTTTCTTTTCCATGTGTAAATAAACACTTGAAAGCATGAAATGCTTGAGAAACACTGCATTAGTCCATACATAACAGCCAGCGTAATATGCAGCTGTTTGTTCAAAGAGATGTTGGAATTTACATTAAAACTCTGTCCACCTCTTCCAAAAAACAAACAAACAAACAAAAAAACATACAAACTTGGAATATGTGAAGAATTTCGGTGCCTTTAAATAACTTGGTATAATATGACCCCATATAGCTCTGTGTTTTTATGACTTTATCTATATCAGTACACTTGTTATGATTTCTTGTTCTTCATTTAAGTTAATTACTCCTTTTTTATTTTGTTTATTTTTATCTGCATACTAATTATTTTGGCACTTTTGTTTAATCCCCTTGGCACTGAATTTGATTTCTCTTTTTGTTTTTCTGTTCTGAAAACTCGTGTCTGTTATTGCAATACAATAAAAAAAGAAGTGTGTCTTCTCGTGGGCCAACATCCACTTCAGACACTCGGAGAACTTAAACAACCATAAATAAGGCTTACAGGATGGACAGTGCAGATTCACTGTTTGTGTGTGTGTGTGTGTTTTAAAATCAATCGAATGGAATTAATATAAAATGGGGTTATTTTTTTTTTATCGGGGGTTTTGGTAAAAGACGCCGTAATCTTTACCGACTCGGGAACGCGCAGTCCATAAAAAGTCTGGAAAAACTTCCATCAAGAATAAAGGTAATGTGTCTTTTAAAGAAATGAAGGAAAACTCGACTCTCCACATCAGTCCAAGTGTTCCTCTGCATTATGCTGTTTTTTGTAAGGACAAATGTGATGTAAATTCTGTCATGTGACACTACATTTTTAGTTAATGCCATTTTCCCGACAAAAACTGTTTCCAAACTAGTTTTTCTCGACATAGAATTTATGCACTAAACTTCAACAGAAAAATATGATGTCGACACTTGTGAAATTTTATCGATATTTTGCGTTTCCATCAGCTTTATTTTGTTGTGCTAAAACTTTTTTTGCAAAAAAATACTTGGATGGAAACGTAGTTATTGTCAGAGCAAATGTTTACCAGACAACAGAAGAATAGGAGTACAGCTCATTGTGCTTGCATACATGAGGTGACAAAACTGTCCAAAACTCTTCCATTGTGGTGGATGGTGATTCTGCCTGTGTGTGTGTGTGTGTGTGTGTGTGTGTGTGTGTGTGTGTGTGTGTGTGTGTTAATGAGAAGCAGATGTTTCTCGGCCATCTCTCTGCAGTCAGTGAGGATCAGTGTTGCATAAGCATGAGACAATATAAAGAATTTCAATATATCACGAACCAAAAAAATGATGCATCATATTGAGGCAAAACTCCATATTTTGAAGTTTGCAACATTGTTTTCTGTCCATGTGATCATAAAGATAATGACCCGTCAAACATCATAATCTCTCTATCCCTTGAATTTACCCCTACTGCGCTTTTTTCCAACACTGTTTACAAGGGTTGCACAAGGTCCTTCAAGTTTAGCTTTTAGAAATTTAAAGGGATTGTTCACCCAAAAATGAGAATTCTCTCATCATTTACTCACCCTCATGTCATCCCAGATGTGTATGACTTTCTTTCTTCTGCAGAACACAAATGAAGATTTTTAGAAGAATATTTCAGCTCTGTAGATCCATACAATGCAAGTGAATAGTGACCAGAACTTTGAAGCTCCAAAAGCACATAAAGTCAGCATAAAAGTAATCCACAAGACTCCAGTGGTGTGGGTGAGAAACTGATCAATATTTAAGTCCTTTTTTACTGTAAATGTACACTTTCACTTCCACATTCTGGTGTGGAAGTGACTTTCACTTTTTACATTCAGCCACCTACTGGTTAGGGCTGGTCAAATGTGGAAGTTTAATTTTATAATTGATCTTCTTTATGAAGAAAGATGCAAACTCATTGCAGTTGCTGTCAGAGAGCATTTCACAGGGAACCTGTGTGGGGGGGTTTGTTAGTCTCTGTACAGTAGTAAAAAGATTGCGGGTGTTGTTTACATTGCTGTTTATAATGTCTAGCTGTACCTAGCTCCACACTGAAAGCATGTAGGTTGTCTTCACAGGTGTTATAATCTACTTCAAGTTTTGTCTTCTGCCACATTAGTTCTGATTTCCTGCATTTTCTTTTCCTGTTTTCTACTGCTGTTGTGTTTCTCCAAGGTGCTTTGCACCTGCCATAATCTTCCTGACCTTTACAGGGCAATGTCATCAATAGCATTTTTAACTTTTGAGTTAAAGTTATCGAGGAGAACATCAACACAGTCTGTGGATATACACTACCGGTCAAAAGTTTTGAAACACATTCTATTATATATATATATATATATATATATATATATATATATATATATATATATATATATATATACAGGTGCATCTCAATAAATTAGAATGTCGTGGAAAAGTTCATTTATTTCAGTAATTCAAATCAAATTGTGAAACTCGTGTATTAAATAAATTCAATGCACACAGACTTAAGTAGTTTAAGTCTTTGGTTCTTTTAATTGTGATGATTTTGGCTCACATTTAACAAAAACCCACCAATTCACTATCTCAAAAAATTAGAATATGGTGACATGCCAATCAGCTAATCAACTCAAAACACCTGCAAAGGTTTCCTGAGCCTTCAAAATGGTCTCTCAGTTTGGTTCACTAGGCTACACAATCATGGGGAAGACTGCTGATCTGACAGTTGTCCAGAAGACAATCACTGACACCCTTCACAAGGAGGGTAAGCCGCAAACATTCATTGCCAAAGAAGCTGGCTGTCCACAGAGTGCTGTATCCAAGCATGTTAACAGAAAGTTGAGTGGAAGGAAAAAGTGTGGAAGAAAAAGATGCACAACCAACCGAGAGAACCGCAGCCTTATGAGGATTGTCAAGCAAAATCGATTCAAGAATTTGGGTGAACTTCACAAGGAATGGACTGAGGCTGGGGTCAAGGCATCAAGAGCCACCACACACAGACGTGTCAAGGAATTTGGCTACAGTTGTCGTATTCCTCTTGTTAAGCCACTCCTGAACCACAGACAACGTCAGAGGCGTCTTACCTGGGCTAAGGAGAAGAAGAACTGGACTGTTGCCCAGTGGTCCAAAGTCCTCTTTTCAGATGAGAGCAAGTTTTGTATTTCATTTGGAAACCAAGGTCCTAGAGTCTGGAGGAAGGGTGGAGAAGCTCATAGCCCAAGTTGCTTGAAGTCCAGTGTTAAGTTTCCACAGTCTGTGATGATTTGGGGTGCAGTGTCATCTGCTGGTGTTGGTCCATTGTGTTTTTTGAAAAGCACTGCAAAAGTCACTGCACCCATTTACCAAGAAATTTTGGAGCACTTCATGCTTCCTTCTGCTGACCAGCTTTTTAAAGATGCTGATTTCATTTTCCAGCAGGATTTGGCACCTGCCCACACTGCCAAAAGCACCAAAAGTTGGTTAAATGACCATGGTGTTGGTGTGCTTGACTGGCCAGCAAACTCACCAGACCTGAACCCCATAGAGAATTTATGGGGTATTGTCAAGAGGAAAATGAGAAACAAGAGACCAAAAAATGCAGATGAGCTGAAGGCCACTGTCAAAGAAACCTGGGCTTCCATACCACCTCAGCAGTGCCACAAACTGATCACCTCCATGCCACGCCAAATTGAGGCAGTAATTAAAGCAAAAGGAGCCCCTACCAAGTATTGAGTACATATACAGTAAATGAACATACTTTCCAGAAGGCCAACAATTCACTAAAAATGTTTTTTTTATTGGTCTTATGATGTATTCTAATTTGTTGAGATAGTGAATTGGTGGGTTTTTGTTAAATGTGAGCCAAAATCATCACAATTAAAAGAACCAAAGACTTAAACTACTTCAGTCTGTGTGCATTGAATTTATTTAATACACGAGTTTCACAATTTGAGTTGAATTACTGAAATAAATGAACTTTTCCACAACATTCTAATTTATTGAAATGCACCAGTATATTTTTTTTTTTTTTTTTCACCTTTTAGAATAATAGTAAAGTCATCAAAACTATGGAATAACATAAAGGGAACTATGGGAATTGTGTTGTGACTAATTAAAATCCAAAATAAATCAAAACTGTATTATATTTTAGCATCTTCAAAGTAGTCACCCTTTGCCTAGAATTTGCAGACATGTACTCTTGACATTTTCTCAACCAACTTCTTGAGGTATCACCCTGGGATGCTTTTTAAACAGTATTGAAGGAGTTCCCATCTATATGCTGGGCACTTATTGGCTGCTTTTCTTTATTCATCAATTTCAAAAACTTTTTTTTTTTTTATTAAATTAAATTGTAGTTTTATAATGAAATAAATTAATATGGTGGCACAATTATATTTTTGTCTACAAAACTAATTTCAAACATTTAAGCCTTCAGATCAAAAGATTTTTAAGGTCACGAGAAACATTTCAGTCAAGTGTTTCAAAACTTTTGACCGGTAGTGTACTTGGAAAGGGAAGACGTTTGTTAATAGCAGAGTTGACAGTTGCCTTTTAATGCAGAGAAATGCTCTTATCCACTCTTTTGTCCACAGAAACACAGTGTTATGAGGTTACTTTAGACTTACATAGAAACTTTTAGTGGCCAAGTGTATTTGGAACAACAAAAATGTGCAATTAGTGAATCTAGAGCACTGTAAACATAACACACTCAGCTCATTAGCCTCATGTGTGCTTTGAGAATGTGTAAATACAGTACAGAGAACAGAACCGCACACATGTAGTAAGTGCAGCAAGCAGCGCATTCAGACTATTTATTTAATTAAATCACAACCTTTGTGATTTGATAATTGCACTACGTCATATCACGATTACGATTTTATTTTGATTAATTTCTCAGATTAATTTTCTTTGTGGGCAGTAGGGCTGGGTGACATGACAATTTATATCGTAGAGATGATATAAAGTACCAATCGATAAGAGATTTTGCTATATTGTGTATATCGCGATATGTAAATAACCATGTGCGTGACATTAGCGTTTTTATCAGTGGAAAGGGCTTCACGTGAGTGTGAGGGGGGAATAAGTTGTGGCTGGTAAAAGTGCCAGTTATTTGCACATGCTGGTTTAGTGCCTAATTCACTAAATTCATCACTGAACGCAATCTGAACAAGCAATTCCGATTTTGAGGGCGATTCTAACCGATATATAGCGGAAGATGCAGCAGACCACCGTGATCTGACACACTACACTGGATCATCTCTTTAACATGCTGAAAGTGCGCTTGATGATACCACACATCTGTACTCCTCCATCATTTGATCATTATTTGATGAATTATTGCTTATATGATTGATAGAAATGGCAAGTAAAAAGGAGCTTGTTTTTAAGACAGGTGCGACATCTGTGATATTGGTTCTCAACAGCTGTCACTAAGCAGAAAAATGTAATCTGCAAACTGTCACACAAACATAATCACTCGTGGTAATACAAGCAATCTGTTTTACCACCTCAATGAAGAATGCAAAAGAATATTATGAAAGCCAAAAATGCGCTCATTAATGCATTAATTCATTTGTATTCAGTCTTTTTTTTTTTTTTTTTTCAAGAAGTGTTATTTACAGGGGGCCTGGGTAGCTCAGTGGTAAAATACGTTGCTACCACCCCTGGAGTTTGCTAGTTCGAGTCCCAGGGCGTGCTGAGTGACTCCAGCCAGGTCTCCTAAGCAACCAAATTGGCCCGGTTGCTAGGGATGGTAGAGTCACATGGGGTAACCTCCTCGTGGTCGCTATAATGTGGTTCGTTCTCGGTGGGGCGCGTGGTGAGTTGAGCGTGGTTGCTGCGGTGGATGACGTGAAGCCTCCACACGCGCTATGTCTCAATGGCAATGTGCTCAACAAGCCACGTGATAAGATGCGCGGGTTGACCATCTCAGACGCGGAGGCAACTGGGATTCGTCCTCCACCACCCGGAATGAGGCGAGTCACTATGCGACCACGAGGACTTAAAAGCGCATTGGGAATTGGTCATTCCAAATTGGGAGAAAAAAAAAAAAAGTGTTATTTACATATTTTTACTTATGTATTATTTTCTTTGTTGCATTGATTTGAGAAGATCTTCACTTTCTTGATGAAAGTTTATAATATTAATAATATTGGTTCAACAACATATCAGACAAATAAGTGTCTACACTACTCTAGCCTCTTTGAGAACATAGCAGTGCAATACTGCAGATATTGCTGACTTTTGTGTGACAAATTGCTTGTTATGTTCCTCATTTGTAAGTCGCTTTGGATAAAAGCTTCTGCTGAATGACTAAATGTAAATGTAGACTGAAATGTGGCATCATGTGAAACTGAGCATTATGGTTATATTGATTTTAAACAGTTTTGTTTTTTCTTTGTCAAGTTTCAAATAAAGAGAAAATTATAAGTAGTTTTCATTTATAAAGTATTTAATTCATTGACTCAATGTTCCAAAAATAGGCATTACAATGTGATTATTTAATATATTAACCAATTATAAAAAATAAATAAACGCATCCTACTTATACATGAGATTCCTCAATATATCCACAACATTTATGGAACAACTTACATCTGCACAGTTAAGCAAATGAACAGGTAAACTTGAACTACAGTAAATGATGCACCAGTTAGAATATGCATAATTTGCGTTGCATAACTTGCGCTGTGAATATGCGGTTTCCATAAGAAACATGCTACTTGCAATGTAATATCCTTTCACAGAAAATTAATAGGTTGCATGTCATCATCAAGTTTTTTTTGCCAGAGTAAACCTGACTAAAATTAATGAATATGACATGACGAAATATTGACTATTTTTAAAGGATATTTTTGTCAAAAGACTAAAACTACGACTAAAACAAAAAACTGTGAAAAAATTAACACTGGTAGCCTGTTACGTCACCGTTCAACCCTCAAAGCGGGCCAGTTTGTGAAAGGCAGATTTCCCCGGGCGAAAACCAGTTAAGCACAGACTCCGGCACGAGAACCAGCACCATTTCGGTGGAAAAGAGGTATGTGATCAGAACTACACGGCCTGATGGTGTAAAAACACATTGTTTAGAACAATCATGTTTGTTCTTGCTATGATAACCAATGAAAACCATGAATAGGCCTATTTAAATTGCATTTGTATCATACCAGACAAATCATCAGCTTTAGAATCTTCAGAGAACAGACAACATTCAACTCCACAACAAACACTGTCATCTCAATGACAACATAATGAGAGAGAGAGAGAGAGAGAGAGAGAGAGAGAGAGGAATGCACACATCACATTCTTGTCTTGTCCTGTTCAGTCAGTGTTACTCAACGGATGATCTACACATCTCTCTCTGTGTGGAACTCCCCTAAAATAAAACTACTACCACACGGGTACAAATATTATGGAATAAAACAATGTGTGTTGCAGTGATTTGACCACTGTTAGGGTGTTCTTAGGCCTCGTTTCCACCTGGTATTAAGATGTGTTTTTGGTGATCCAAGTTTAAACAAGAGTTTAAACTTTACCAGTTACAAGCAGTTTAAAAGGAAATAACCGTCCGATCAGAAAAATTTAAAAAGTGGATACATACACAAACATGAGAACTTCTCGGTTCTTCTTCAGTGTCTCTGATATCAACATTCACGGACACTTATGAGAAGCACGAACATCTTCAGCTCAGGTTAATTGTTCAGCAGGGTATGATTAGGCTATATACAGTATATATTTGCATTTGCATCAGTTCCACATACATTTGTCAATGTGTGAATGAACATGTGATGTCATCGTTTCAACGTGTAAACATTGATGTTTATTTTTTTAAGATGCACCTTTATGTTGGGCTTCCCTTGATATCGTGGCGCATTTGAATTCTACATGAGAATTTTCTATTTTAAAACACTATGGAGCAATTCAACCAATTAAAACGGCTAAATAGTCATGATATTCTGAAAAGCACTGACGAGGGAAAGAGAAAACACCTGCGCTGCACCAGCATCAATTACAACATTTATCACAGTAAACTGTAACAGAATTTTTCAATACAACTGTAGAAGTTGCAGCCAAGAAAAAACACGGAGAGCACATACTCTCCTGTCGTGGGTATGCAATTATTTTGGATTGAAAGACTTGTTTGACTGTTGTAGAGACGACAAATTGTCACTGTATTTACCTCATTCCACAAGCCAATGAGCTGTCATCAAACGACTGATCATCACTTGTGTGTGTGTGTGACATTTTTTTTATTATTTATTTTTCTGTATTATATTTTTTTGTGGACGTCCCAGTGGGATATTGGAATTGCACTTTTCAAAAAGCTCAATAAAATATTTAAATGACATTTTGGTTGCATTTGTGAGATAATAAATGTAATTCATCATGTAAAATAGGCATTTAATATCGTAATATCGATCGTAGGCCCCTGAATCGAATCAAAACGAAATTGCGGCAGACTTTGAGGGATATCAACAAACAACGGATCACTGGCTAAGAGAATCTATATAAGATTGTATTGTGATGAAACTTGAGATTTACACCCCTAATACACATGTAATTCATACACATTTTTAAAATAAACTTCATGTATATTCAGCATACTCATGTAGATTACTTAAGTGTAAATTTGGGAATGCTTAGTTATTTGCCAATAACTTACCCTCCAGAGGGCGCAGTGTCGTGCTTCGAGGGCTGTGCAAGCACTCATTCATTAGAGTAGCAATGTGGTTGTTACTTTGTGCGTGCTGCAATAAAAAATAAAAAAAAGAATGGCCCAGAATCTAGGCACGATCACAGATGTAGATGAAGATCGGCCAATTTACATCAGCAGCCGATTGATCAGCAGCCGACTGATCAGTGAAAGTGTGCAGTTTAAAGTGTTTTAGCCCTTATTACTAGGGGTGTGACGATATGCTTAGCTCACGAGACGATACACGATACTGGGTTCATGAGAACGAGACGATATTATAACACTATAAACACTACCAGAAAAATTGTCTTTTATTCAACTGAAAGTCACAAAATGCAAACAATGCAGGTGCATTTTGAAATGTTTTAACTAATCATCTTGTAATGAATGTCAGTTCAGTTCTACTTTGAGTATGAATTATCATATGCAGTAAAAGACAGAACAATATGCAAGCACTGTAAAAGGTTTTGCCACAAACTCAAACTGACTGGCTTCTCTCCTGTATGATTTCACATGAGTCTCTTCAGACCTGGTTGATTTTAGTTAAGAGCTGCGGTGGTTCTGTAGGTGTCTTTGCATAGTGCTTGTGTTAGCCGCGGTGTACGGCGCTATTTTCTTACAGTGCTTACGAGGCTGTGTCTCGTTTGGAAGGCTGCGGCCTCCGGAGGTCGCATTTGTCGGCCGCATACGTCATCGGGGCTGTCTGTTTCATTTTTATTTTTTATTGGGAATGCAAAAAAGGTTAACAATTGTATAAATGTAAGTGCATATACATAAAAGGCATTGACAATAGATAAAAAAATAAGAAAAAATAAAAAATAAAAATGAAACGAGACAGCCTCGATGACGCAGGCAGCCGATAAATGCTACCTCCAGAGGACGCAGCCTTCCAAACGAGACGCAGCCTTGAAGAAATGCCCTGACCAATAAAATTTGAGCTGTGAATCACGTGTCAGGAGCTGCTGCAGTTCCCAAAAACAGCAGAACAGGTGGCGCTAAAGCACAGAAAGCTGTTTTGACTACCGATATTAAACACTGAAGGAACTCCTGAACCAGCAGTGAGGACGTGTGTTTCATTTGCATCAAATGCCTTAAAAACAGAAACAGTTTTTTCTCCTATGGGTTCTCTTTATATGTAAATGCTACTTCTGCATCACTGCCTTGCATCCCTTAAAAAAATACTCTCTGATCTTACATGGACTGTCTTCATAATGTATTCCATATTGCTGTATATTTTTTCTTTGCATTTAATCTTACGAGTTCTCTTAGATCTCTAATATAATATATATCACGGCATATTTTCCTTTTTTAATAAACAACTGTACAGATCTTCAGTGTTTTTATTCGCCAAATATTAATCAAATTAATGCTGTGACTTGCAGTGCACTGTATGTTTTTTTATCAAAATGCCTTTGTAAACCAAAAACGTGGTAGTCTCCTCAAAATCTGTCAGGTTTTTGTCAGAAGAACCCAAGCGCAGGCAGTCAGAGCTCTTTTACAAGTCTTTATTAAGACAAAAAACACAAAAAGACAGAAAACTTGCATGAGAGGGAAACCTGAATACAAAACAAACTAGACAAATGAATTATTAGCAAGAGAACAAAACAAAAGCACTTGGACCTGAATCTAATAACAGAAAACTGAATTAAAAAGTAGTGCTAACAATCAAACCGACTGGGAACAAGACAGAGAGAAAATCTGACACAAGACAGAGCGCACAAGGGAAATATAAAGGGAGAGAAATCACGAGGGTAACGAGGGAACACAGGTGGGGACCATAAACTAATAATCAAACAGGTAACAAGGAAAACGAGAGGGCGGAGTTATTACTAAAGACAAGACAGACATGAATGCACAAGAAAATGAGAAAACACAAAACCAAGTGCCTGGACTCAGCCACAGAGTAAAACCAACTGAAGAGGCTGAATCCAGACACAAGACATAAAACAGACATACAACACGTACTACATGTCGGGGCTCTGCCACAAAGGAAAAAAAACAAAACAAAAAAAACTAAGGGCAGAACACTGACAAGTCAACTCGTCCAGCAGGTGAACTGAAATAGTTTGTGATGTCGCGAATGTTTTCTTTCTCTTTGAGCAAATCAACAATAAACTCTTCATCACTGCTGCAGCTGGTAGAGAAATCAGTTTTCTTTTTTTGATCTGCTTGTCAAGTATTTCTTCTTCTCATCTGTCATAGGCAGAGGTAAGACCAGCTGAAAGGTGTGTTGAGCCACCTACTGTACCTAGGTCAAATTAGCCTAGTTTCCATCCACCTTTCGCGCTATTTTGTTATCGACAAAGTAAAAATGCTTAAAAAAAAATGTTTGCGACATTTGCCGTCTTCTGCCCGTTTCCATTCAAATGACCTTTTATCGATAAAATTGGTGTGCGTGATGACATCATGCCTAAAAAAACACTTTGTCACATAAGTTTTGGTTTATCGCAGAAGAAATCTGCCCTTAAGTCGTTTCCATACAGAAATGTGTGTTTATCGCTAATTCACCTCCCACATGTCCCTAATTTTTTTTCCTCCGAAGGAAAATATCAGGATTTACATATGATACATTCCTGACATTCAAGAGGCTATTTTGAACAATCATCTAAAGCATTGCCATCTCAACTGCATTATGTCCCGCATATTTCTCCAGCAACGTTTAATGACCAACTGAACTTGATTATCATCTCAAATTAATTTTATTGTCATAATGCAATTTATATTTTCTGAAGAAGCTCAACAAATGCGATCCGATGTAAAGAGGATTAGATTTAAAATATTGAAACGTTTTAAAATGTTCAAAAGCTCGTTTTCTGAAAGTGGACAAATAGTTCTGATCGTTTATAGTCTTGAAAAAAGTCTAGAACATTCTGAGAATGTCATTCAGCCGACTTTATTCATCTACAGAACAGGGAAAGGCTAATTTAAGTTTGTGTAAAGAAAAGGCTAATATTGTGGGCTAATTCCGTGACTGCCGTCTATTATTTTGAATGGTGTGTAAAAGCAACTTTAATAAATAAACGGATGTCTACCATGATTAAATTAATCACAAACAGTGGCCATTCATTTGTTCTCCGTGCACTTGTCGATGTGAATGATATGAGATATTTGTGTTGAGACTCCTGGAAGTGTCATGATTGCAGCATCAGATCTATATGACATCAAGATCAATCCATAATCATGTACAATAAATTGGCTTTCAAGGATGTATACCTTGTCATGATTAACACAGGCTAACGATTGGGGTAAATTCTGTCATGTGGCACTATATTTTTGCATTAATGCCAGTTTTTTTGACAAAAAGTGTTTCCAAACCAGTTTTTCACAACATGTGAATTATCAACATAGAGTTTATGCGCTAGAGTTAAACGAAAAAATATTATGTCGACACTTTTTTCGCAAAAAAATCCTTGGATGGAAACTTAGTTATTGATTGTCATTTAGCGCCACCAATTGTAAAGGTGTGAATGTGCTAACGGCGGTCATTTGCGACGCTTTCTATGTGCAAGGGCCATTCGTCTGTGATTCACCTCTCATAATCGTGTCGCCTTTGGTGTGAAAAGGCCTTAAGTAGCTAGATTCAGTCTCGTATTTTACAGCGTGTTGTGTCTCGTGAGTGCACACTCTGAAGGAAATTGGCCTGATTTGGCTGCAGTAGGTCCTTGAGCCGTGATATGCCATAATTACGTTGACAATGCATTTAACGAAATCAACTTTGATTTTGCTTAAACATTTCCACGGACTGTTTTATAACATTCTCCATTTTAAAGCATGGCTACAGACCAGTAACACGCCTGTTGGATGTCTGTTAACAGAAGGTAAAAGTGTTGCAAAACTCGAGAGCTTGTAGATTTGAATTTGAGAATGTGTACAATAAATATTTGTACAAGCAAGTCAATACACATTATACAAGTCAAAGTTTCCTTTTTTCTTTGTTCCGTGTATTGCATGTCCAAAGATAAGATCTAGGCACTCCATTTTCATTTCATGTCTCTTTTAGGGTGCTTTTACACTTGGTTCGCTTGCTCAGACCGAAACAGAGTTTGTTTCCTCCCCCCTCCCTCCTGTCAATGTAGACATCATATTTTCTGGGTCCGAACCGCGGTCCGATTGCATCATTAACTTGAGTACAAGCAGCAGCTGTTTACCACTGTTACTAGGTAACTCAAGAAGACATCAGCATCACTGTGTTATTTATCTCTTTGGATTTACCACCAAAATTTACATGCAAAGAACGACACTTGTGTTTGTCTGCCGCAAACCCACAGATGCATTGCAAATAGGGCTGCAACTAACTATTATTTTGATAATCGAATAATCTAACGAATATTAGAACGATTATTCGGCGATAATTGCAACGATTAATCATTAGCTCTTAACCGATTATTCAGCTTGTGCCCGACTTAAAAGGTTGTATTAAACATGCTTACTAACAATAAAGAGGACAAAATCATCTTTTAGAAATACCTCTAAATAACATTCACTGAATTAAAGGGGAAAAATACTTTTAAGTTTAATTCAGTACAGAAATTCACTGCAAGAAATCCTATTGTTATCAAGTGTTGTTTTCCATTTAAAATGGTCTAAAAATCCTTAAAACAAGATACATTTACTTGAGAAGCAACATATAAGGTATTTAGACTGTATCTTAAATATAAGTGTATTTTGTATATAATTGCATTTTTTTAAGTGTGTGCTCGATGGATGAGCGTCCCGTGACAGAGTGTGCATCAGCTGGGTGCAGTTTCAATCTCTCCCCCTTAGATCGGGACATTCACACAACTCATAGAAGAGGCGCTGACCGCACAGAGAAATGACCGTTTCAGAGTTTGAAGTTATTTACATGATCTGCTTCTGTATTATTTGAAGTTTAATAAAGCTATAACACATTAAATATAACTGCATTAAAGATGTAACACCGGGAACACCTCCGGCTCCACTTATTCCACAACGAGAGTGCTTCTGTATTTACTTATTTTGTATTTTTGCATTATATTTCCCTCATACTTTGTGATCTACATCAGCTGAAGCTGTTTGGAAAGTTTAGAGTTCATCTGGACTGTGAGCTGTGTAATTCTTCCTCTCCTCAGTCAGTCATGAACTGCAGTGCTACTCTCACACATCATCATTAGAGTTTAATGTGACCTCATGTTACGTTAAATGACATCAAACGACTGTTTGACAACGAACATTTTTGTCCACAATTTTTTATTTGTTTGTTGATAACGTCAACTAATCGTTTCAGCCCTAGTTGCAAGAGATGTGAAGCATGAGATCTGCTCTTTGAAGGTGATTTATTTGAACACAAGCCAGTACGAGCAATGCATTATACCATAATAACTGTGATCTGGAGCCTGCAAACATGCAAATTATGTCATCAACAGTAGTTCATTTTCGCGATTTGGTACAGTTGCGTTCATATCAACAGCAAACCGTACCTGAGTTCACATGAACCGTCCCACAGACCACCTTCTCAAGCGGACTAAGGTGCGGTTCTCAGGTGTGCACCCGAGTTCGGAAAACTCCATTCGCATCATCCAAACTAAACAAACTTTGACGTCATTCGAACCCGGGTGCACACCAAAAGTGCTTGTGTGAAAGCACCCTTAATATCCTTTGTTATTTACAGTCAGTTGGTGATCAAAAAGATAAAAAGTAACATTCATTCTAATCATACATAGCATGGATGAGGAAAAAACAACTGCACAACTTCATAACAACCTCCGCGGTTCTATCATAGAAAGAGCATAATGGTAAACTAGCATGTTATGACAGTGAGTCACTGTTTGTGGATACCATACCCTTCATTCCAAAGGGATGTTTAGTGTAAAACATGTTGAAGATTAGTGGACAGGTGGTCAATTCATTAAGTGATGAGCTGTTTCTTCACAAAAGCAGTTTATTCAGCACACTGAAACATCTGCTCCATAGATATTATTCAAAAACTGCCCACAGAATGTCTATGGGACCGCCGCGTTATGCTATTTTATGCTTGTAGGCTCCCCTTGCTAGAAGGGCTCTGATGTGCACTGCTCATTGAACCATAAACATCTGTTGGAGGAGCTGCCGTTCTCTTAAAGAGACAGTACCAATTTAGTGCTTGTTATCCATATCAATGTAAACTCAATGTAAATCACACAAGTGCATATAAAATTGTTACAAAATGTAGTAATGTAGTAAGTGTAATAAATATGTAAATACATAAAATATTTAAAGGCACAATCATATATTATGAAATATTTTAACTTCAGAAACCACTGTAAATATTGACAATATTATCGGCCGATATTAGCCTTTCACCGATATATTGGTATCGGTGTAAATGTTTACCGATATGCGCATATATGAAAACCTTTTTTCAGAACATATAATGCAGAAAACAATGCTTTAGAATTGGTGTCACTACGTAGTTTGTCCAGCAGAGCGCACTCCAACTCCACAGTTTACAGAGCTGTCTCTGAGCTGACCGTGGCTCTGCAGACAGGGCAGAGTTCAACGGTAAGTTGCTAACTAGTTTGTGAAATACAGGTGCATCTCAATAAATTAAAATGTCGTGGAAAAGTTACTGAAATAAATGAATTCAACTCAAATTGTGAAACTTGTGTATTAAATAAATTCAATGCACACAGACTGAAGTAGTTTAAGTCTTTGGTTCTTTTAATTGTGATGATTTTGGCTCACATTTAACAAAAACCCACCAATTCACTATCTCAACAAATTAGAATACATCATAAGACCAATAAAAAAAACATTTTTAGTGAATTGTTGGCCTTCTGGAAAGTATGTTCATTTACTGTATATGTACTCAATACTTGGTAGGGGCTCCTTTTGCTTTAATTACATAGATTCTCTATGGGGTTCAGGTCTGGTGAGTTTGCTGGCCAGTCAAGCACACCTACACCATGGTCATTTAACCAACTTTTGATGCTTTTGGCAGTGTGGGCAGGTGCCAAATCCTGCTGGAAAATGAAATCAGCATCTTTAAAAAGCTGGTCAGCAGAAGGAAGCATGAAGTGCTCCAAAATTTCTTGGTAAACGGGTGCAGTGACTTTGGTTTTCAAAAAACACAATGGACCAACACCAGCAGATGACACTGCACCCCAACTCATCACAGACTGTGGAAACTTAACACTGGACTTCAAACAACTTGGGCTATGAGCTTCTCCACCCTTCCTCCAGACTCTAGGACCTTGGTTTCCAAATGAAATACAAAACTTGCTCTCATCTGAAAAGAGGACTTTGGACCACTGGGCAACAGTCCAGTTCTTCTTCTCCTTAGCCCAGGTAAGACAACTCTGACGTTGTCTGTGGTTCAGGAGTGGCTTAACAAGAGGAATACAACAACTGTAGTCAAATTCCTTGACACGTCTGTGTGTGGTGGCTCTTAATGCTTTGACCCCAGCCTCAGTCCATTCCTTGTGCAGTTCACCCAAATTCTTGAATCGATTTTGCTTGACAATCCTCATAAGGCTGCGGTTCTCTCAGTTGGTTGTGCATCTTTTTCTTCCACACTTTTTCCTTCCACTCAACTTTCTGTTAACATGCTTGGATACAGCACTCTGTGAACAACCAGCTTCTTTGGCAATGAATGTTTGTGGCTTACCCTCCTTGTGAAGGGTGTCAGTGATTGTCTTCTGGACAACTGTCAGATCAGCAGTCTTCCCCATGATTGTGTAGCCTAGTGAACCAAACTGAGAGACCATTTTGAAGGCTCAGGAAACCTTTGCAGGTGTTTTGAGTTGATTAGCTCACTGGCATGTCACCATATTCTAATTTGTTGAGATAGTGAATTGGTGGGTTTTTGTTAAATGTGAGCCAAAATCATCACAATTAAAAGAACCATTTAAACTAAAACTACTTCAGTCTGTGTGCATTGAATTTATTTAATACACGAGTTTCACAATTTGAGTTGAATTACTGAAATAAATTAACTTTTCCACGACATTCTAATTTATTGAGATGCACCTGTACATACTGGAAAGTTAATAAACAATGACCCCATCATTTTCCCTTTTCAATTTAACTCATATAACGTTAACCCTGTCCTTGACAACCATGTCACTCATGTTTATCACACCTGTTTGCTATGTTAGCCAACTATAGTTTGTCAGTGCAGTCAGTAACGTAGCAGATTGAAAGGTAAACATCAGAGCATCTTTTTGCAGCTCAGCAGACAACAGTGCGGTGGTGGATTGTGTCTGTTGAGTGTTGATTTCACGCTACGCTGTTACCTAGTTGGTGAGACACAGTGCTGGTCCATCTTTTACTCTCCGTGACAACGAGCTTATAGCTAACTAGCTAATCATGTAGCTACTTTCACTGCTTGTCAGCTGAGTGGAAGCTAATGAGTAAACATGTATTCACCAAACTGTTTTGTTCAGGATTCACAGTTTGTTCCCTTCAACCGAACAATTCCAGTTGTTGCATTTATAAAATGTAATATTTAAAAGTCTGGTTTTACACCGTTGAAAGTTTCCCCTGAACATGTATATCAGAATACGGTGTAACACTGCTGCCGCTGTTTATCTCTTGTCTCAGCAGTATTGATATAGTCAGCATTTGACTGATATTAAACAGTACTGATGTTTATTTAGCTATTTATTTTATTTTTATTTATTCTTTATTTTAATGGTCAGCAACTGACTGATACTGAACATACAGTACTGATCTTTACTTTCTAGAAATCTACAGTGCTGAAAGTGCCTGAAATTGAAGAAGCACCCATATATATAAGTTCAACAAGAACACTGAGATGAACAGCAGTTTCATGTGATGCTCAACCATCAAACTGCTCCAACATCTCTCTATATCATTGCAAACACTCAAGGATTACTACTGTAGTAAAGTAAGTACACTCACCATGAACAGTGAACACATTGAAGTGTTGAGCTCCCTGCCGTGTGGTCTCTCTCTTCATGGCACCCTTGATGAAGGGCAGCGCTGGCAGACTCGGTCTCCTCTGGTCCCCAACAAACTTCCCCGGCTGCTGCCCCATAAGGGCATGAGTGATGACAGTCTGATGATGGAGTGAACGTCGTGTCCTCCTTCTTCAGTGGCACACGGGACGGTCCAGAGCAGAGTCCTCTGGTGATGGGACACAACTCTGACAGATCCCCGTGTGTATCATGCATTGACTGCTGAATGTGTGCGGAAAACTAATTCCTGACAGCTCGATTACTGATAATCACTCAAAAGTTACTGATTTTGCAATTAAAACGGCATAAAATAGAAGTAGAATGGTGTTTGAAGCACTATGGGGTGAATTTTAATTTCATTTTCACATATTAAATTCATAAAAGGTGATAACTGAATGCATTACAGTTAATTTACTGTGAATGTCAGACTTGCATCCATTTCTCAGAGGAAGGCCGCAGCCCAGATGACTGAAAATAAAGGCTATAATAATAACTGAGGAGGAGGAGGAGGATGAAGACACAGTCACCCTGATGACAATCTCTAGGTCAAACACATGACGAACTGTGTCACAACTAAGAAACTAAAATCAAAGAATGCACTCTGACCTGCTCGTGTGATGAGCTGTCAGTCATAGTGACGTAATCATTAATATTAATAACTCTGACACACCAGACACGTCAATCAACGAAGCAGATATCCTGATGTGCATGACATTTGAGTAAGCAATTATCTTCATTATTCATGTGACAGTCCAACTTGCATGTCAAAAAGATTTTGATCTGAATAAATGCAAAACTTTATAAAGCAGATGCTTATATGCGGTGGTTATTTGCCGTTTAGACTGTAGTGTCAATCATATGTGAATGATCAGTAGTTATTACACATCTGCATCAGCTTTGAACTTTATTAAGAATAAAGTTACCCCTCTTCAAAACAGCCGTTATGGGAGAGTTAAATGTAACATGTAAGTGTGAAATAAATATGAATCACTGTCTGAACACTCACAGGACCCCTCAAAAGTTCACCCGGACACTTTTATCCAGTTTAACTGTCCATGTGTGAGACTTTGATTTGTAGTGTTAGTTTGAGTTTGTTTTAGTTGTTAAAAGTCTCTCGTCACTTCCGCGTGCATCTCTCTCTCCTCAGTCGAGTATAAACTCTCACTTTCCCGCTCTTATTTATATCCTTTCGGCCGCTTTTCAGCACCGATCACCCGCTGGATTCGGTCGCAGAGTTTTTAATGTCATCTCTCCTCATGTCTTCACTTTATTTCCTATTTTTCATTACTTTTCTTGCAGACGCTCGTCGTCGCAGGAACCGCCATATTTACGCACGCGAGAAGCGCTGGTGACGTCACACGCCGCGCTCTTCCGCTAACATTCAGTTCGATTTCCTACTCGAACCAAAACCGCTTTTCTACACATATAATCACCATTATGAACTCAAAGTCTTCTGAAGTTTATTTTGCTGTTTGTAAAATGATGATGATTAATCCTATGATTTTTGACCAATCTTTAGAAAGAATTACATGGTATTAATTTGGTCATCATATTTAACATCAAGCAATTAATAACAGCAAATACAAGTTTGAGAACTAACTCAGTTCATCACTACAAATCCACTACATTTCTAACAGATAAACTACTAATTCCATTAAAAGAAATGATTGTGTAATAATATTTAATGTCTGTCAAAGCACTCTTTTTTAAAATGTCCATTGAGATTCTTTAGCGGACATTGAGGGCTTTTTTATTTTGATAAGCAACAATAAAGCAATTGTTTTTCTGACAAATGTATTTATTCAAAAGTTTTAAGCATATAAATCATTTGTTACATTTCAATCACGAAAAGGCTGAATCAGAATTATTTTGTTCTTTAGTCTTCGTGCTCAACCAGGCGCTGTCGTGTCTCGAGGATGATCTCCTCCATGATCTCTGGCTTTAGGATATCTTTAATCTACAAGGAAACACACACAGACACACACACACACACACACACAGTTTAATAGGAGAAAGCCAGGTCAATTTATTCCGATATGAACATCCATTCAGAGTTCAGAAGGCTGAAGGGCCAATCACACTAACAGTGATTTGATCACTAAAGGTCACCCAGTCACTGTACTGCCAGTTGTATTGGCCGTTCTTGCTGATGTCACTCTGATGTTATGGTGGGCTGCACAACTGGACACAAACTTTTTTGTATTTGCTAACATTATACTTTGTATTTTATTTCCCTGGAATTAGTTTTTAAAAACGAGATGGTTTATAATCCAGATGCTGAGAGAGTGACAGAAGATTTGTCATCTTCTCTCTTCTTGCTATCGTAATCCACCGCTCTCCATTTTTTTCTTCTTTTGGAAAACTGTGAAAGCGTAATGGTGAATATTGTCTTTTGCTGTTGTATCAAACAGATACGCAAAAATGAAATATTCTGCGGTCTCCCATTCACCGCTATACAAGTTTAACCTGCTATCGTTTACTTCCGAATCCAAACCCGGATATGTGAAAAGGGTCCACCTCCTGTAAAAATCAGGTGTCAATCTAACTTGACAATGAATCAGTTTTCTTGTAGCTAATAATGGAGATTCTTGAGGGGAGAGTGATTGTACATAAACTGCAAGAGTGCTCAATGCATCATGAACAAGATGAATTTATCACAACCCCTTTCAACATCTAATCATGAACAGAATATGAATTAAAGATTTCTACAATTCAATTTCAGTAGTAAAAATGTGAATTCTTGGCAATGTTAATTTCAGATATCTACAATGTGAATTTAACTTGTAAAAAAAAGCCTTTTAAGACATAATTACTCTTCAATTTAAAGCTATTTGAAATACTGAATTCAACGTTAAAAATACTGATATAAAATTTAGCATCCGCACTTGCAACTATGTAATTATTCATTGATATAAAAAATACTTTACTAGTAGCTATAGCTTATATGTGACAATGGGATTTCAACTATTAATTATATAATTATATACTGCATTAATTATAGATATGGGTTATTTTTATCAGGAGTGAATGACAGGTCATTGTGAAATTCTGCTAGTGAAAATGATTTTACAAAGGTCAATAATAATGTACTTTATGTGCATTTCAGTGAATAATGAAGGCATTTTTTTATGTAAGAAGTAGAAAAGTACCAGTGTAGAGTTCAAATCTAATTAATGACATGAAGAATTAGCATTTTTACTAGTGAAAACGTACTTATCAGAATGAGCTTTACTGCCAAGGAATTTGTCTTGTTGACAGAAGCTTCCAGTGCACAAACAATACAGCAACAAGATAATAAAACATAAAATAAAAAGTGAATAGAAAATATAAGTATATATACCGTGTGTGTGTATATATATATATATATATATTTGTATGTACAATATACAAATCTGTTATATACAGATGCGAGGGAATGTATGGCAGAAGAGGTATGGTATGTTGGATAAATATAAATAGACTAAGCTGTGTATTGCACATAATTACTGCACAATGGGGCAGTTTTAACTGTTCATGAGATGGATAGCCTGAGGGGAAAAAAACTGTTCCTGTGTGTGTGTGTGTGTGTATATATATATATATATATATATATATACACATACATACATACACACACACACACACACACACACACACACACACACAGTATGTAATTCATATCCTGCACATGATTAAATGTCGATAATAAACAATCCTAATGTATGAATCAAACTCGCTCAGAATGGTGACAGTTTCTGACACTGTTTTCCATGCATCATTTTTAATTATAAATACCTGCATGACAAATCATGTAAAACAACGAAATTATTTCCTCCATCATGCAGACACTCGACTACAGTCTCTCACAGGAGAGGGGTCATGTGAGCTTCACTGTTACTGTATCATGTCACTTCTCATTGCATGTTTGCTCTCGCTCATGACTTCTGGTCACTCTTCTGCGACTGCAGATCGCTGTCAGTGTGAACAGCCCTTCAGCAATCCGGTTTTGATGGGTTAATCATGAAATGGTGAGTGACAGCACCTGGTGTGTAAGGGAGGATTCATAGCAGTACAGCACACTTGTGTCATATAGCAGAACCTTATGAGCTGACAGAGCCAACAAACAGTTCCTCAACCTGGAGATCACCTCTCGATCCGACAGAGACACGGGCTGATAGAGTGTGAAAGACAACACCATTACAGATCTCCAAATCTAAACTGCAAAACTGAAAGCCATCAAAAGCAGAAGTCTGACCTCCATGCTGGTGTAATACCCTCCCGCCTCCTCGTCCTGATTTCCTGGTGTGGGATACAGCCACACGTAACCGTTGTTCCCCAGGATTATAGAAGCTCCGCACGGTAGATTGTGGAAATGAGTTTTCTGTCTCTTCACTAAAGATGGTGACACTTGCACCAGCACACCCTGACCCAGCTGGAAACACAACACCACCAAACATCTTTTTAGAAACATTTAAAAACATTCGAATAAATATTTTTCATGAATTGAGTAAATTTGAGTATATTAGGAGGACTGGGTGATATGGCTACGAACATTTTCTCTCAACATTGTTCGGCATGTTGACAATATTAAATACATAACTCAATAATTATGTACTTCCTCTAAAATGGCACACTAGAATAAAAACCTAAATAAAAATCAGACTGTGGATGTGACGATTATGAAATTTGCCTGATGATTGTCAAAAAAATATTGTGATTATGACAATTATTTGTCTGTTTTAGGGCTTTCGCGATTAGACCAATGAATTGTCATCCTTCTTAAGGTGAATGTGTGCTTCAAACACCTTCAGAAGTCATTTATTCATATTTAACTTGGAATCATATAAAAAAAAGAAAGAAAAAGAGATGAAAAATAATATTTTAAATATTTAAAAATGCTTAAAATATCCATCTTTTTGGTCAACTTTAGTCTTGGTCCATTTTACATTTACACTGTTGTTTTTGGAACTCAGCAACCTGAATGGTTATATTATTACTGTATGCAATAATAAAATATTTCTGTCGTAATTTCTTCACTTTCACACATTATTTTATAGCTCTCAGATTAAGCCCGCAAGCCCTTATTTCTCATGATAATGTTTAACCTTTTCTTAATTCTATCATCTCCACAGAAATAGAGTAAGCATGCCTCTCCTCCTCTGTGTCTCATTAACACTGCTTGTATGAACCCACAATGACCAAGAACATTTGCCGTTACATGGTTAAATTAAAGTGAAGCGCTTTTTGTTCACTATCAAATCCTCATTTGCATTTTCGCTGGAGTTTGGTGCGAACGCACCGTTCATGGCATTTATATTTTTCACTTAAAATTCCCTTATTTGGACAGTAAAATGTGATTAGAATTTGAAGGGCACAATAATTGCTGTTTTTTTTCAAACAACTGTGATCAGATGATTTTTATCACAAAAGGCCTTGAGGAACCTTCATTTTAGCCATTATAGCCAAATAGATTCTAAATGTTTAATGCATGTAAAAACAATCTAGTTATAAAATAATGAAGGCACATTTTCCACAGTTTTTCACTAAATAAACAAAAGGAATACAGTGCATCCGGAAAGTATTCACAGCGCTTCACTTTTTCCACATTTTGTTATGTTACAGCCTTATTCCAAAATGGATTAAATTCATTATTTTCTTCAAAATTCTACAAACAATACCCCATAATGACAACATGAAAGAAGTTTGTTTGAAATCTTTGCAAATTTATTAAAAATAAAAAACGAAAAAAATCACATGTACATAAGTATTCACAGCCTTTGCTCAATACTTTGTTGAAGCACCTTTGGCACCAATTACAGCCTCAAGTCTTTTTGAGTATGATGCTACAAGCTTGGCACACCTATTTTTGGGCAGTGTCTCCCATTCTTCTTTGCAGGACCTCTCAAGCTCCATCAGGTTGGATGGGGTGTGTCGGTGCACAGCCATTTTCAGATCTCTCCAGAGATGTTCAGTCGGGTTCAAGTCTGGGCTCTGGCTGGGCCACTCAAGGACATTCACAGAGTTGTCCCATAGCCACTCCTTTGTTATCTTGGCTGTGTGCTTAGGGTCGTTGTCCTGTTGGAAGATGAACCTTCGCCCCAGTCTGAGGTCCAGAGTGCTCTGGAGCAGGTTTTCATCAAGGATGTCTCTGTACATTGCTGCATTCATCTTTCCCTCGATCCTGACTAGTCTCCCAGTTCCTGCCGCTGAAAAACATCCCCACAGCATGATGCTGCCACTACCATGCTTCACTGTAGGGATGGTATTGGCCAGGTGATGAGCGGTGTCTGGTTTCCTCCAGACATGACGCTTGCTATTCAAGCCAAAGAGTTCAATCTTTGTTTCTCATGGTCTGAGAGTCCTTCAGGTGCCTTTTGGCAAACTCCAGGCGGGCTGTCATGTGCCTTTTACTGAGGAGTGGCTTCCGTCTGGCCACTCTACCATACAGGCCTGATTGGTGGAGTGCTGCAGAGATGGTTGTTCTTCTGGAAGGTTCTCCTCTCTCCACAGAGAAATGCTGGAGCTCTGTCAGAGTGACCATCGGGTTCTTGGTCACCTCCCTGACTAAGGCCCTTCTCCCCCGATCGCTCTGTTTGGCCGGGCGGCCAGCTCTAGGAAGAGTCCTAGTGGTTCCAAACTTCTTCCATTTACGGATGATGGAGGCCACTGTGCTCATTGGGACCTTCAATGCTGCAGAAATTTTTCTGTACCCATCCCCAGATCTGTGCCTCGATACAATCCTGTCTCTGAGGTCTACAGATAATTCCTTGGACTTCATGGCTTGGTTTGTGCTCTGACATGCACTGTTAACTGTGGGACCTTATATAGACAAGTGTGTGCCTTTCCAAATCATGTCCAATCAACTGAATTTACCACTGGTGGACTCCAATCAAGTTGTAGAAACATCTCAAGGATGATCAGTGGAAACAGGATGCACCGGAGCTCAATTTTGAGTGTCATGGCAAAGGCTGTGAATACTTATGTACATGTGATTTTCTTTTCATTTTTTATTTTTAATAAATTTGCTAAGATTTCAAACAAACTTCTTTCACATTGTCATTATGGGGTATTGTTTGTAGAATTTTGAGGAAAATAATGAATTTAATCCATTTTGGAATAAGGCTGTAACATAACAAAATGTGGAAAAAGTGAAGCGCTGTGAATACTTTCCGGATGCACTGTATTTAATTAAAATCTCATTTATATGCAGCAAAACTAAAAACAATATTTGCCTACATTGATTTGAACTAAAACAAGTAGTGCAAAAACTACAAATTCACTAATTTATTTATTAAAAATCAGGTTGAATATTATTGTATTACTGTATTTTTATTGTAGGATTTCATTATAAGATTTTAAGATTATTATTTAAACTTTATTGTATTTTATTTTAGATTATTGATATAATACCATATATTTTTATTATACAAACAAATTTAATCCTTAAAATATGATTATTTTTATAATTATTAGATTACAATTTTTTAAAATAATAATTATTAAAAAATAAAGCATTTAGACAATACAAAAAGTGGCTCAGAAGTCTAAATATTGTTTGTTTTATTTCAATATCATTGGACCCAATTATTGGCCTACATCCCTCTGCTCTATTTTAAATTGTTGGTCTATGTATTCGTGTGTCAGATGGACTCTTTTGGAGCTTCGAACTAGTTAACTAGGCTTATAGTCATAAGCGCTGTGTTTTTAGCATGCTGTGTCAAGTTAAATGTGGTTTGAAACTTTGAAAAACGTGTCTGGAGATCTCTGCTTTCTGTTGTGCTCCGTCCAGCTGTCTTTGAGCGTAAAAATGCGGCTGTGGAAGACTGTGTTTACTGCTGCTTTTGTGTGTTGCATGTACAGCTGGAGTTGCGCTGACTGCCCCCTAATGCCACATCAAGGTGATACATCAAGCTTGAATTGCTCCGATGGTTGGAACATTCCTTATTACGGAAATTACGTACAGATCAGGGGCATAATTCATTGTGTTCATTTCTTTAACACGTTATTTTTCATATAATTAATTGCACTGAATTAACAATTATTAATAATAACAATTTGAGGATAAGATTTGTTTAGTGTTATATTGTTTTACATATACACTCTGTATTTCTGTCTCCTTCACCTGGAGCTTTTATTTTGCTGGAAAACTAAAGGTGCAGTGTGTATTTCAGTTTAACGTTCCTCATTACAAATCTAGTGAAGCTCTATCATCTTAATTTTACATTGCCAGAAAAATCATCGCAAAAATATCATGAATATTCAATATCTAGCCCAGGCATACTATACAATGTCTTCAATTCCTATCATACAGGTTTCAGTTTTAATGCAGTGACATGAGCACTACGAGAGAGACGTTAGGGACATCGTTCTTACCTTTCCGTACTTCAAACTGCGTGTGTGCAGAGAAAGAGCTCCATCTGAAAATACAGACTGAACCTCTGCCTGAGAAATATTAAAGAAAACAATAATAATAAACACTGAAGAAGTATAAGCAAGTGGCTGATACAGTCCGGTTTGATTCTTTCTATTTCTTCTAAAATAGATGAGTGAATGAATATGTTATCAGGATACACTGATGAGATCTCCTTCCTGAAGATAATCTCTCATGGCCAGCTCATCTTCAGCCGATCGTCTTCTCTGAGAGAAAATAAACACAAAACTGCATCTTGAGCAGGTTACATTTGCAATCACACAATTCTCCATTCGTCTCTGTGTGGTGTGAAATACTGACATACATGCTCTGAACTCATCTCACATGCCTGCCGTGAGAACTACTGCAAACAACTAATGAGAGAAATATATGCGTATAATGAAGTGTGTAACTCCTGCACCACCGAATGGAATTGCACACATAAACATTGTTTGAAAACAGTCTTCCAGATAAGCAGGGTAACAGAGTCGTGTGGGGGTCCGGATCACCCTGTCTGGGTTTATTTTGACCAGCTGATTTTACATAATCTCTTATCAATGTCAGATGTACACCTGCTCCTCACCAGTTCTCCTCCAGGTAGATTGACTGACGACAGCAGGAGCACAGAATCCAGACGGGAATTCGTCTCCACTTTCCATCGTTTCTGCTGCACCTAAATGACACACGCACACATCAGAAGAGAACTTCCATCACACAGAAACAAATCCAGCATGAATCATCACCACAAACCTCTGTAATTCTGCCAACAATCACATCACCAACTTCACCATTGTATCTGAAAGAGTAAAAACACAGTTCAGCACTGATATGAATGAACTCTTATTGTGCTGTTTTGTGATTTTATTAACTGAATGCTGTTATTACTATTTTGTTACCTTTCCTGGCATTTATTTGTGTCACTGCTGTTTTGTGTATGTGTTGATATCATAATGTGGTGTTTAGGTGTTGACCTGGTCTTAAGTGGTTTCACACAGATGAGTTTATTGACTCGTTCTACCTCTCCAGCCACTGACGCTGTGAGCCGCTCTTCATCCATGTAGGTGCCATGACCCCTGATGAGGAGGAGGAAGGTCTTCACAATCACACATGATTTCACATACAGGTTGTGTCTCAAACATACATGCTGCCTACCTGGACAGCAACTTTGGGCATCATACATGCAGATACAAAACAGGGTTTATAAACCTTTAATTCTACTCAAATGTCTATGACTTATCCATCACAATGTCTTGATATTTAGGTCACACTCATTTTTTCTGTCCAGATCAATCAAGTTAATCACACATTAACCTTCCTTTTGATTATGGGTAATTTTTAAATACTACATGGTTTTTAGTACGGTAACCAAACTTTGTCAAGACTATCAAAAAATGCATAATATGTTTATTTCTTTGATTATTTTTTTTTTAGTTTATGTTTTAATTTAGTTGAATTTTTTTAAGAGATTTAACCATTTAAAAAAAACTCCTACATCAATTACGTTCAATTTTGACCCGCGTATCAACTGTGTCTTTACACATGATATTATGTATACTCATGATATCTATGCAATAGATTTTGCTTAAAAACACTTTTCTTACATTTAGCCTCTTTTCCGTACTCTCACACACACTTTTTATTGTCTCCCACTAGGACTGTATCTTGTTTACTATGGAGTTATGTGTCACAATTCTGCGAGCACAAAATTATATTTTTAGTGCGCAAGATTTTATTTTGAGCACACAAAAATGTTCTGCGTGCACAAGATAAATAAAAACGTATTTTGCACATGTGTGAACTCAGTTTAGTAATGTATCTTCTTGCAAAGATGAATTCACTTCGAGCAAACAAAAATCTATTTTGCAGTTGAATAAAGTTTATTTGAATGTGAATTTGCACAGAATTCTGAAATGTCACCATACATGTTTTGAGTCTTAAATGTGAATAAAATAAGGCAGTTTCTCTGGCGCATAAGGTGAATAATGTGCCATACTTTCAGCCAATCAGAGATGAGGTGGTTCATTTTGATTGGCTGGCTAGACCACAGATCATACTGCTGATAAAAACAGGAGGAAGAGGAGAAGGGATAGTTTATTTTCAAGAAAGGAAATGTGTAACACTATGACCATATGAAAGCAGCTCTTTTGTTGACAACTGTTTTTATTGAACCTTTATGAAATATATATTTTTTAGTCTGTACACTGCCAATAGATTTGATAAACTAGATTACTATCTGTCTCTTAGTTTGGTCTATGTTAGCATTTGGTTCTCTAGGTTACCAAGTTACACTTATGTAGCTACTAGCTTGGCCATGTTAGCTACCACTTTCATCTGAAATTATATTAATTTAATCTCTCCTGCCTGTAAAGCACTTTTAGACTAACGTAATAGTGCAGTTATGGGGGAATTTAATTTGACTTCTATCTATCCCACAGGATATTCTGAGAGATCAGTTTATTAAAAGAAATGTGACCAGATTACAGTCTATCATGGATCTGCAACCACTGATCCTTCTTCTTCTCTTTGTTATTATTATAGGAAATATAATTTTCTTTAATGAACGTTATTTTGTCCACCTTCTTTCGTGTGTCCTCTCCCATCTTTTCAACATCCTCGTGTATTATAAATATTATAATATAAATATTGCCTACATTAACATATTATATTCTTAATAATAAATCAGCAAAGCTAGCTAGAAAAGTAGTTTTTTGTTGTTGTTGTTGTTGTTGTTTTTACTTTTCTTAAATAATGATTATGTTGCAAGGAAAGTATTTTAATACCATTTCCTTGATGGTTACAACACTTGACATTTTCTAAATCATCATATTTTAGTAGAAAATGCTTTTTAAAAATGTGTGAAACGAACATAGACACGTGTTTTTAAAAGATTTCTTAATTTTGTCATCTCAGACCACCTTACATGTCAATGACCGTAGGAACCAAAGTGTTGTCTAGGTAGGCAGCTCAGAAGTGTTCGGGACGCAGCCAAAGACAAAATTTCCCTCCACGTTTACAAAACTAACATAATAAATGACAAACTCACACTATCACTCAAACAAGTCACTGCAGATGGTGATAGCCACTGAAAAACACTTTTAAAGATTCATAATATTCAATCAGCAGCAGCACACACTTAAGTTATTCACCCGTATCTGCACCTGTTTACCTCATGAACCCGGTGTCTGATGTGATGATATCACCAGGAACCACCAGATGTTTGCTGTCCAGCTGAGTTTGTGATGTTGCCAGTGATATGTGTTTGTGAACAGTTGGCAATCTCATATCCACCGCCATGCTCTCACATGAGATCAAGCCAAAATGGCAGAAAGCTTCCGACTTTCATAATAAAAGACTCTAAAACCCAGCTGTGTCTTTCAGTCACAATTCACCCATGATCTAACACCGAATAACTACACGATTTACGCAGTGTGTTATGTCAATTTCAATACATTTTTGTCATTTGGTAATTACCGCTGCAGTTAAATATGTGAACTTTTATTTTGTAACCATTCAATGAGTGTCCAGCAGAGGGAGACGTTGTGTTAGTTTAACATCACGTGCAGTGTCCAGCAGAGGAAGACATTGCGTTAGTTTAACATCACGTGCAGTGTCCAGCAGAGGGAGACATTGCGTTAGTTAAACAACACGTACAGTGTCCAGCAGAGGAAGACATTGCGTTAGTTTAACATCACGTGCAGTGTCCAGCAGAGGGAGACATTGCGTTAGTTAAACAACACGTACAGTGTCCAGCAGAGGAAGACATTGCGTTAGTTTAACATCACGTGCAGTGTCCAGCAGAGGGAGACATTGCGTTAGTTTAACATCACGTGCAGTGTCCAGCAGAGGGAGACATTGCATTAGTTTAACATCACGTGCAGTGTCCAGCAGAGGGAGACATTGCGTTAGTTAAACAACACGTACAGTGTCCAGCAGAGGAAGACATTGCGTTAGTTTAACATCACGTGCAGTGTCCAGCAGAGGGAGACATTGCATTAGTTTAACATCACGTGCAGTGTCCAGCAGAAGGAGACATTGCGTTAGTTTAACATCACGTGCAGTGTCCAGCAGAGGGAGACATTGCATTAGTTTAACATCACGTGCAGTGTCCAGCAGAGGGAGACATTGCGTTAGTTTAACATCACGTGCAGTGTCCAGCAGAGGGAGACATTGCATTAGTTTAACATCATGTGCAGTGTCCAGCAGAGGGAGATTTACAGTGTCCAGCAGAGGGAGACACTGCGTTAGTTAAACAACACGTACAGTGTCCAGCAGAGGGAGACATTGCGTTAGTTAAACAACACGTACAGTGTCCAGCAGAGGGAGACGTTGTGTTAGTTTAACAACACGTACAGTGTCCAGCAGAGGGAGACATTGCGTTAGTTAAACAACATGTACAGTGTCCAGCAGAGGGAGACACTGTGTTAGTTTAACAACACGTACAGTGTCCAGCAGAGGGAGACACTGCGTTAGTTTAACAACACGTACAGTGTCCAGCAGAGGGAGACATTGCGTTAGTGTCCAGCAAAGGGAGACATTGCGTTAGTTAAACAACACGTACAGTGTCCAGCAGAGGAAGACATTGCGTTAGTTTAACATCACGTGCAGTGTCCAGCAGAGGGAGACATTGCGTTAGTTTAACATCACGTGCAGTGTCCAGCAGAGGGAGACATTGCATTAGTTTAACATCACGTGCAGTGTCCAGCAGAGGGAGACATTGCGTTAGTTAAACAACACGTACAGTGTCCAGCAGAGGAAGACATTGCGTTAGTTTAACATCACGTGCAGTGTCCAGCAGAGGGAGACATTGCGTTAGTTTAACATCACGTGCAGTGTCCAGCAGAGGGAGACATTGCGTTAGTTTAACATCACGTGCAGTGTCCAGCAGAGGGAGACATTGCATTAGTTTAACATCACGTGCAGTGTCCAGCAGAGGGAGACATTGCGTTAGTTTAACATCACGTGCAGTGTCCAGCAGAGGGAGACATTGCATTAGTTTAACATCATGTGCAGTGTCCAGCAGAGGGAGATTTACAGTGTCCAGCAGAGGGAGACATTGCATTAGTTTAACATCACGTACAGTGTCCAGCAGAGGAAGACACTGCGTTAGTTAAACAACACGTACAGTGTCCAGCAGAGGGAGACATTGCGTTAGTTAAACAACACGTACAGTGTCCAGCAGAGGGAGACGTTGTGTTAGTTTAACAACACGTACAGTGTCCAGCAGAGGGAGACATTGCGTTAGTTAAACAACATGTACAGTGTCCAGCAGAGGGAGACACTGTGTTAGTTTAACAACACGTACAGTGTCCAGCAGAGGAAGACACTGCGTTAGTTTAACAACACGTACAGTGTCCAGCAGAGGGAGACACTGCGTTAGTTTAACAACACGTACAGTGTCCAGCAGAGGGAGACATTGCGTTAGTTAAACAACATGTACAGTGTCCAGCAGAGGGAGACACTGTGTTAGTTTAACAACACGTACAGTGTCCAGCAGAGGAAGACACTGCGTTAGTTTAACAACACGTACAGTGTCCAGCAGAGGGAGACATTGCGTTAGTGTCCAGCAAAGGGAGACATTGCGTTAGTTAAACAACACGTACAGTGTCCAGCAGAGGAAGACATTGCGTTAGTTAAACAACACATACAGTGTCCAGCAGAGGGAGACATTGTGTTAGTTTAAAACTACACTATGTAACATTTGGCCCTCAAGCGGTTAAAAAATAAAACTGCATATGTCTTGCGGAAGAACATTGTTTTGGTTGTGGTTCGGCACTGCTCCTCTGCGCAGATGAATGTGCTTCGAGGCATCGGTGTACACAAGGACACAGGACATCTTATCGAAGTGAATGGACAAATAAATAATGAAAGAAAGGAAAAGGCGGATATCCGAAAACCCCTGGAGTTGCGAGTTCGAATCCAGGGTGTGCTGAGTGACTCCAGCCAGGTCTCCTAAGCAACCAAATTGGCCCAGTTGCTAGGGAGGGTAGAGTCACATGGGGTAACCTCGTCGTGGTCGCTATAATGTGGTTCTCACTCTCGGTGGGGTGAGTTGTGGGTGGATGCCGCAGAGAATAGTGTGAAGCCTCCACATGCGCTATGTCTCCGCAGTAATGCGCTTAACAAGCCACGTGATAAGATGCGCAGATTGATGGTCTCAGACGCGGAGGCAACTGAGATTCGTCCTCCGTCACCCGGATTGAGGCGAGTCACTACGCCACCACGAGGACTTAGAGCGCATTGGGAAATGGGCATTCCAAATTGGGGAGAAAAAGTGGAGAGAGAAAAAAACTGTAAGAAAATGCAAAAAGTCTGTCACGTCTCTATGGATATGGCTGCCACTAAAAATCCGATTTTTTGCATATCCGGATTGTTTCCAGATGAGTTTTGATAGTCTGGACAGCAAAAAACCACATGAAATATATTTTTCAGAATCTGATTCAAAGCACATCGGGAGGTGGTTTCAAATGCGATTGAAATCTGATTTTTTCAGTTGCGTCTCAGTCCGGACGCTCTGGCTGCTCAAATCAGATTTCAAATGGTCTTTTGCGTCACTCTTAACGCGACACACAACGATGACGTCAAAAATCGGTGACTGCAGCACGGAACATCACAATATTTACCATTATTAATCATTAATATTTAGCGACACTCCTCCGTCGCTGAGTTTTTCTTGTGCGACGGAGCAGTTCTGCAACGCGACTGGACAGGGCGCTTATTTGGAGAGCGAGATGATGCATCTCCATTTTTCCCGCATCTGTTTTGAAAGCATCGTCACGTGGGTACGCCTGCGTCGTTACCAAAGCAACCCCTGCAGATAGGTTGGTTATGTCTGAGCGCGCTAATCTGATTTTGATCACTTGCAATTAATAGTGCAGACAGTCTGCCTGAAAAGATCGATTTGAGAAAAAATCCGATTTGCCTGCAGTCTGAACATAGCCTGTGAGCGTCATTTCACAAAAGCAGTGCCTTTTCCATTTCAAAATGGTGAATTTTAATGTAACTTTCTGTACGGTTTTAAATAATGCATCAGACAAAGTGTTAATAAATTGCACTCTGCCATTTCAAGCTAAATTAGAAATGTTGACATATGTTGGGGAGCTATGCCTTTAAAAAGTAACAGGGTTGACAGTTTAGCCATTTATCCATTAGCCTACTAGATTTACAGGTATGCTCATGACACTAGGAGGTGTTTATCGCCATTGTGCAATATCTAATACTTTCATATTTGTATTAATTTAACAAATCCCACCTCTTCTGCCACTACATTCCCGTGCACATAACTGTATATCTGTAGATAGCATATTTGTAAAGACGTTATTCTGTCCCATTGTGTATTTCTCTATATTTATATTTAGTGTATTTTATTATATTTTATTTTATTATCTAGGTCCTCTTTGCACTGGAAGATTCTGTTACCAACACAAAAAAAAAAATCCTTGTGTGTGTAAGCATACTTGCAGAAAAAGCTAATTCTTATTCTAATTAGAGAGAGAATTTAATGCTGATGTCTTTACAAATATATACTTGTTAATTATAAGTTGTTTTCTGTACAAAATCATAAAAAACAAAATACAAAAAACTTGAGACGATGGGTTGTGATGGTAACATGGTTGACATAATTTTGGGGACACAACTTTTAATCTTTAAAAAAATATATTATATATATATATATATATATATATATATATATATATATATATATATATATATATATATATATTGAGAGAGAATACATTCTAAAAACTAGCTTTTATTTAAATGTATTTTAATCAAAATGTGCGATTAAAAACACTTAAGAATAAAGTAAAGTAACAGGATTTTTGCTGGCATGTTAAGAAAATTGCCAATAATAATATATCGTAAACGCTGGGATTAACTATTGTTAAAGTAATTGTTTATGTTAATAGGGAACACAAAAGCTCTGATTTTGCGGAATTACCCTTGAAACTGAATTTCCACCTTAAAACGGGGCGTGGCTACGCCGCTCTTTCCGGGGGCGTGTCTAATCGATTCACACACTCATCATCTCATTATTCAGCGTGCGATACTTGCTGTAGAAATCAGTTTTAATTGGATCTGTGCGTGTCAGACAGTGAGATGAGCTTCGGTAAAGCGCTGGTCATCGTCACCGGAGCGTCTAAAGGCTTTGGCCGGGCTCTGGCTCTGCAGATAGCGGCTCGTGTCACAGCGGGTTCGGTTCTGATTCTGGTGGCCCGATCCGATGATAAACTGCAGGAGGTAAAGACTCATTTATCCCGCGGTGATGCTGGACTCACAGTGCGCTGTGTGACGGCTGATTTAGGCTGTAAAGAAGGTGTCGAGAGAGTTCTGACAGAGATCAGACACACATCATGCGCAGATATCAACCAGCTGCTGCTCTTCAATAACGCAGGTAACACCGTTTAGGAAACTTCTCTCTTCATTCTGATTGATAGACGGTCATAATTCATCAGTTTCCCATTGAGTGTATACTGTAGGGGAGACTGGGGCTATAGTGGTCATACGAGGAATAAAAAATAAAACCTAAAATTAACCATTAGAGAACGCTCTTATTATGTTTTCACACAAAAACTCCCTTGCAACGTTCTGGGAACATTAGTTCCCTTACGACTCAGTACACTTGACATTGCGTGCTAATGCCTATGGGAGTGTCTTACACGACCTTGTTGAAACCTCTCTTCAATAACGCTAATATTCTAATATCGGCTATGGTGTTTGAGCCCCATCTGTTTTGGCGTGGAACTGTCTGCTTTAAAAACAGGTGCACATACACCATTTCCTCAGAATTTCTTTCTTCAAGACTGCGATCAACTCTTGTCTAGAAGCCCTCTACCTTCGCTGTCGATATACACAAGTCAGTGGGCGGAATCTTCGCGGGAAGACTTTCCGCTCCCCTGCAGTGCTCCGGCGAACATCACACCGCCTTGTCGATTGACGCTTCGCTGGTGAACAGGCCTCAGCATCCTGATTCGTGTATCCTTACAAAGCAATTGTGTATTGTTTGTTGTATATTGTGTTGATTATATTCATTTATATATCTAAAAGAGTCACTTACATGTTCGCGTCTTTTTAAAGATGTTGTTCCATAAGTGTTCCTTATGCGAGAGACACATCCCGCCATCAGATCAGCATGAGAGCTGCATTCACTGTCTGGGCCGCGCCAAAGCAGAGACAGCTCTCATGGAGACATACTGCCCTCACTGCGAGGGCATGAGTCTCAAGATGCTTCGTTCGCGAATCATCCTCATTCTGAGGGCCGTGAGGTCGAGCAGGATGACTTTGAGGTGGTCCTTGTGGCGGCACACGCCCCGCGAGCCCCTCAATCTATCCGAAGACATGTTTTCCGATACGCTATGTGCGAGAAAAGCTCCGACCTTCTGAAAGAGTGGGCGGCCTCATCTCGTGCAGCGGTTCTGACGCTGGGGATAATAATGACGAAGTCATGTCTCTCGTTGCATCAGGTGAGTGGTTAGTGGATGATTCTGGTCCGGGAAAAGCTTACTCAGCGGCAGGACAAGCTTGATCTGCACTCCACACAATGGCGGTGCTCCAGGTGTTTCAAGCTCCTCAGGCAAATGGATGCATGGCTTAGATCCAGAGACATTCAAAGAGCTCTGCACCACTACAGACTTAAGAGCTGCATACCAAGAAAGTCATTGCGCAGGCCATCAGCAAGTCCATGGGCAATCTGGCAGTTCTGGATCAACATATATGGCTGATCTTTACAGAAATTAGTGATAAGGAAAAAGCCACTCTTTTGGATGCTCCAGTGTCTCCAGCTGGCCTCTTTAGTGGCTCTGTGAATAAAGTTGCTGAGCGTTATGTCACGATTCAGCAGCAGTCACAGGTTATGAGACACTTTATGCCCAAATTGAGTACATCACAGCCGGTTCGCCCTCGCTCTGTTTCGAGCCAGCGCCCGACTAAAAGCCCCATACCTGCTGCCTCACCGGCACCTGCGTATCAGCACGTGTAGCAAAAGCGCTCCTGACAGGCACAACCCTTAGAAGCGGAAAGCAGAGCCTGCGGTTACCTCCGGGTCTGCTCCAAAAAAGGCTCGGTTGGAGACACAAAACATTGTTCCCCATCTCCCTACTACTATTTGCCGGGAAAGGAATATTGTTGTTCACAGTATTGTTCAAAATGTTGCTCTGTGTCTTGCACTCAAATAAATGCAATAAAAAATGCAATAAGTGCATGAGATGCTCACATTCTGAATAAATAGCCTTTTTCCTCTTCAAAGCACACACATTATGCGCAACCGCTTCCCTATCGTGAGCGACGCATTATATCATATGGTAAACAAAACAAATTGCCCTCCGTCCCATTACGCGGACGCGTGGCGAGCCCTAACGGGTATTTCAGAAAGGGTGCAAAAAAACGATCGAACATGGTTATATGATCCAATTTGCATGCCGGCAACAGCGATCTGTCTTCCACAGTTTCACCCAAAGATGCGCCAATGTTACGAGCCAAAATACACGATCTCATCATGAAAAACACGATAGAGATTGTGCCAAATTGTCTAGCACAAAAAGGGTTTTACAGCCTTTTAAATTGCGCACCCATAAAGCACCCATTCAAAATTATTACTCAGAAAATATCTTATCGCACATACGCCCACACGATTGGTTTGCATCGATAGATCTGAAGGATGCGTACTTTCATATCCAAATTGTACGACATCACAGGATGTTTTTGAGATTCACGTTCGAGGGAGCAGCGTATCAATTCAAAGTCCTGCCCTCTCTGGCTCCTCACACATTCACAAAGTGCATGGATGTGGTTCTTGCCCCTCTGAAACTGAGCGGCGTACGCATCTTGAACTACCTCGACGATTGGCTGTTACTGGTGCAATCAGAGGCATCTAAACAGCTTGGGCCTCAGTGTGAACTGGGCGAAGAGCTTGCTCTCCCCCAGCCAAAAAACTCAACTCAACGAGTGAGTGCATTCAGACCATTCTACAGTGTCTGTCTCAGTTCAAACTGGGGAGAACACTTCCACTGAAGCTGTTTCTGAAAGCATTGGGGTTTATGGTGGCGGCATCCGCTGTCATTCCATTAGGTCCCTTACACATGAGACCTCTTCAGTGCTAGCTGAAGCACCGTGTGCTACGACGTGTTTGGCACCAAGGGGCATGCACATCACTATATCCCGCCGCTGTATAGCTGCTTTAGCACCATGGACAGCTCCTGCATTTTACTAGTGAGGTGTCGTGCTGGGGCAAGTTGTAACGCGGTGCCTAGAGCTATTGGCTGTATTTTTAGCCTTAAAGGCTTTTCAGTCAGAAATAGCAAACTGTCATGTCCTGGTTCACTCAGACAACATGACAGTTGTGGCATATTTAAATCGCCAAGGTGGAATTCAGGAGACTTCATCCTCAAACAGTATTGAGGATTTGGGAAATATTCGGCAAAGCAGAAATCAATCTATTTGCCTCAGTGGAAAATACCCACTGTCCCCTCTGGTACTTGAAGTCCCAAGCCCTGCTGGGAGCGTGCGCAACGGCACACAAATGGCCGGCGAAATGCAAATATGCGTTTCCCCCGATATGCCTGATTCACTCTGTCATATGTAGTGCCTGAACAATATATCGGTCAGCCGATATTATCGGCCGATATTAGCCTTTCACTGATATATCGGTATTGGTGTATATGTTTACCGATATATACCGATATGAAAACTTTTTTCAGAAAATATAATGTAGAAAACAATGCTTTAGAATTGGTGTCATTACATAGTTTGTCCAGTAGAGCGCGCTCCGACTCCACTGTTTACAGAGCTGACTCTGTGCTGACAGTGGCTGTGCAGACAGGGCGGAGTTGAGCTGTGTGTCTTCATGGTACGTTGCTAATTAGTTTATGAAATACATGCTGGAAAGTTAATAAACAATGACCCCATCATTTTCCCTTTTCAATATTACTAATATAACATTAACCCTGTCCCTGACAACCATGTCACTCATGTTTATCTTTGCTATTGTTTGCTATGTTAGCAAGCTATAGTTTGTCAGTGCAGTCAGTAACATAGCAGATTGAATGGTAAACATTAGAGCATCTTTTTGCAGCTCAGCAGACAACGGTGCGGTGGTGGATTGTGTCTGTTGAGTGTTGATTTCACGCTATGTTATTACCTAGTTGGTGAGACACAATGCTGGAAAGTAAAATAAACAACGTCCATCTTTTACTCTCTGTGACAACGAGCTTATAGCTAACTAGTTAATCATGTAGCTACTTTCATTGTTGTCAGCTGAGTGGAAGCTAATGAGTAAACGTATTCACCAACTGTTTTGTTCAGGATTCATAGTTTGGTCCCCTTCAACTGAACAATTCCAGTCGTTGCATTTACAAAATGTAATATTTAAAAGTCTGGTTTTCCACCGTTGAAAGTTTCCCCTGAACTTGTTTAGCCAAATGCAGTGTAACACCGCTGCCACTGTTAATCTCTTGACTTGGCAGTATTAATATAGTCAGCATTTGACTGATACTAAACAGTACTGATGTTTATTTAGCTATTTATTTTTATTTATTCTTTATTTTAATGGTCAGCATTTGACTGATACTAAACAGTACTGATGTTTATTTAGCTATTTATTTTTATTTATTCTTTATTTTAATGGTCAGCATTTGACTGATATTAAACACTGATGTTTATTTAGCTATTTATTGTAGTTTTATTTATTCTTTATTTTCTCAGTGTTCATTTCTAGAATTTGTTGACAATGTATAATAATGTCAAATATTCTTTGATAAAAATATTTAAGAAAGCAGCCACCTGAGTACCTTTGCATAGTCATATCGGTGCAAAATCCACATAGAAAAGGTCTATTTTCATTCCAGCTCAAAAATTAACTATATCGGCTACCATATTGGTAATCTGTGAATTTTCCTTCTTTAAAATCGGTTTCGGCCTCAAAAATCCCATATCAGTCGGGCTCTAGTCATAAATGTGTAAAGTCCGAGAGGCGTGCCAATATATAAAGTCTGAGAGGACAAAGAAACGTTTCTATTAGTTACACTGAAATGGCCCAACCAGCCATGGTTTCCGGAAATGATAGAGATGCTATACAGCTCACCGTGGGAAATACCGCTGAGGAGGGATCTACTCTCTCAGGCACAAGACACAATCTGGCATCCCCAGCCCCAGATGTGGAACCTGCATGTGTGGCCCCTGAACGGAGCACGCTAGACGCACCAGAACTGATGCATTCGGTCATGAACACCATTTTACAGGCCAGAGCGCCATCCATGAGACACCTCTACGTTCTAAAATGGAAGGTCTTCACTGATTGGTGTCTCTCACATGGCAAAGACCCTGTAAACTGCCCCATACATGAAATTCTCATATTTCTTTAAGAGCGATTAGACACAGGACTCACCCCGTTGGCGCTCAGTGTATGTGGCAGCTATATCTGCGTATCACTCACATGAAGCCGGCGCCTCTATAGGCAAGCATGATTTAATCATGAAGTTCCTTAAAGGAGCAAGACGATTAAACCCACCTCGTCCAGCTACAGTCCCGACTTAGGACTTAATTTTAGTCCTAAATGCTCTCACAGGGCTCCCCTTCGAACCTTTGGACTCTGTTGATTTGCGCATGCTCTCCGTTAAGACCGCACTACTGCTGGCTCCAGCCTCAGTAAAAGGGGTCGGTGACTTACATGCACTATCAATTGACAATTCATGTCTGGAGTTTGGCCCCGGTCTTTCAAAATCCACTGTCAAACCCAGGAAAGGCTATGTGCCTAAGGTTTAACCACACCCTTCAGAGCACAGGTGGTTCACCTTCAAGCCTTCTTCCTTCCATTTAATTCGGATGAGGAACAATCCTTGCATTTGTTATGCCTGTGTGGGCACTGCACGCATACGTTGTGCGCACATGTCAGTTCAGACTGTCTGATCAGCTCTTTTATTTGCTATGGAGGACGCACAAAAGGAATGTCCATCTCCAAGCAAAGACTTTCTCACTGGATTGTCGATGCAGTTACCCTTGCTTATGAATCGCAGGGTAAGACTTGCCCAATTGCATTATAAATAAACTCCCTTCCCGACTGGGTTCGTGAGGGGAGTTAATTAATACTATATGACTATAGTTCATATATTCATCCTGAGTGCTTCCCTCCTGGCCCAACAAGAGGATCACTCACTGTGGCATACTCTTGTTGGTCGCCGTCCCACGAGACTGCGGCGTAATGCTTCCTTTCTGGGAGGTTATGTCATGTAGTGCGGTGTGATGGGATTCTGTTCCCCGTATGTGCTAATAAACGCAATGTCAAGTGTACGGAGTCGTAAGGGAACATCTCTGTTATGTACGTAACCTCGGTTCCCTGAGACGAAGGGAACGAGATATTGCGAACGCTAGCCGCACTACAAGGCTCAGAGTTCTTGAGGTACGAGCGATGCGCTCCTTGTTCTCAGTCCGAAATTCCGAGGAAATGGTGTTTGTGCACCTGTTTTTATAGCGGACAGTTTCGCCCCAAAACAGGCGGGGCTCAAACACTAGAGCCAATATTAGAATAGAGAGGTTTCAACTAGGTCGTGTAAGAAGGCACTCCCATGTGCGTTAATAAACGCAAGGTCTCGTTTCCTTCATCTCAGGGAACCAAGGTTACGTACGTAACCGAGTCGTTTATGGTTATAAAAAAAAAAAAAAAAATTGTCCTAGAACGTTAGGAAGTGGTGGTTCCCCCAAAAACTAACCAAAGAGGAACCATTTTTTTTCCTTCCTAATTTGGAATACCCAATTCCCAATGTGCTCTAGGTCCTCGTGGTGGTGTAGTGACTCGATTCAGTCCGGGTGGCGGAGGACGAATCCGAGTTGCCTCCGAGTCTGAGACCGGTAATCTACGCATCTTATCACGTGGCTTGTTGAGCACGTTACATCCACGCACATCTCGCCACGCGCCCCACCGAGAGCGAGCCACATTATAGTGACCACGAGGAGGTTACCCCATGTGACTCTACCCTCCCTAGCAACTGGGACAATTTCGTTGTTAAGGAGACCTGGTTGGAGTCACTCAGCACACCCTGGATTCAAACTTACGACTCCAGGGGTGGTAGTCAGCATCAATACTCGCTACCCAGGCCCCCTGGTTTTTTGTTTTTTTTATGTGCATTTGCAACAATGACAATATGTAGAGAAAAACAAGGCAAGCAATACAACAAATTTAGAAGATATAGTATTAATATGAATAATAGTTGGTAACACTAGGCCTGTCTATCTCTCTCTGCTTACGATACGAAGTGGGCAGGGCCAAGGGTGTGATGATGCATGTTGTGGGGTGTGTAAATACAACTGAGCAATGTCTCGTGATGTCACGGACACAGTTTTCAAAATGAGATGTTTCAGAAATGTGGGATCTATAAATGCTTTTTAGATTGGGGAGGAAGTTTTGAGTTTTGAAATGTACAGTGTTTTTATAGTGTAGTTACCTCTTATATGTCTAAATATCAAGGAAAATTTGATTTTCCATTTCATGACCCCTTTAAATGCAGAAATGTGAAGCTTATAATTTTATAAAAGCACTTCTATAACTTTACACAGATGCGGTGATTTATCACAGTAAAATCATGTTAACAAGCATATTGTCGGGTTAAGCCCCGAAGGGGCGAAAGACCCCTATTGTTTTCATTAGTTTTCTTCTTCTTCTTCCACTCTTGAGTCTATGGCATCCCATAGAACCGCTTGCGGAAAAGTTATGAAATTTGGCACACAGATAGAGGACAGTCTGATCTGTTACCACAGCAAATTTGGCATCGTTACCTCAAACCCTCAAGCACCACCAACTTCCAAAATCTGCACTCACGTTTCTGTTAATAACTTTTGAACCATGAAACTAAATTCTTTTTTCCTCTGATTCCTTGGATTCAATTGCACTCTGACTTAATTTTTCCGGCATTTTGAATTTTCTGAAAAACCTACTTTTTCGAACTCGTCCTAGGCCGTTTGTCCAATTTGCACGAAAATTGGCCTGCATCATCTAGAGGCACTCATGACAAAATATTATTCACAGAATTTTGATAAACCATACCGTTTTCGAATGCCGCTTCAACTAATTCGACGAAGAGCACGCCGAAATGGACATGAGGGTATATCTCCATAACGCTTTAGCATATTCATACTAAGCTTATTATTTGTCATAGGTACCATAACTGGTGCCTGCTCAGTTTTGGAACAGTGCCACCAAGTGGTCACGAGATATGGAAAAAGCACATTTTTTCTTATAACTTCTGAACAGTTTGTCATAAAATCATCAAATTGGTCTCATTAGATTCAGTGGGGTATAGCAAGTCCAACGATATGAAACATTCCTATATCAGCCATTTTGGATGTTGGCCATTTTGAATTTATATATAAAATGCTGTATTTTACGAACGACTTGGCGTATCGTTACGAAACTCGGTATGTGTTTTTGGCACCATACTCTGAAGGGACTCAAGTTTCGGGACAGCGCCACCTTGTGGTCAAAAATTATAATGCTATTTCTAAAAATGCTAATAGCCATTGGACTCCTTTTGCCAACTGTCATGAGACTGGTCTTGATAGATTCTGTAGTTCATGCCAAGAACAATGATACCAATTATGTCATGATCGAGGAAACTTCCTGTCCACCATTTTTAAATGTTTTGAAAACCTACTTTTTCGAACTCCTCCTAAACTGTTTGTCCGATTTGCACGAAAATTGGCCTGCATCATCTAGAGGCACTCACGAAAAAAAATTGACAGAATTTTGATAAACCATACCATTTTCAACGAATTCGACAAAGAACGTGCAAAATTGAATTTGAGGCTGTTTCTCTGCAACGCTTTGAGGGATTGGGACGAAACTTGGTACGTGTCATCACCATTAGGCCTTGAGATTACCTGCAGTGTTTTGGCACACTGCCCCCTACTGGTCAGGAGATAGAAAAATGGCTGTTTTGGCTTATAACCCTTGAAAGCTTTCCTGCATGATAACCATCATGCCCAGATACTACCTGAGCAGTTTCAGAACAGTGCCACATACTGGACAAAAATTCTAAGTAGCAGCTATTTTTAGTTATTTTTAAAATTAATGAAAGTTTACTTTTTGTAACTCCTCATTGTTCATCGGACTCTAACCAAAAACATGTCACAAAGCTTTTTTTGCTGCTCATGGTGCCGATAATTGGCTTGACCCGGTATCGCTGTCTATATTTTGTCTTGTGTCCATACTTTTGAGTATTTTAACATTTACAGATTGACCCTCATTGACTTTCATTGTAAGTGTCTCACTGGAACACAGATTTTTGCTTTTTTAAAGGAGGGACGAGTCGAAATACATTTTTGTGGTAATCAACATTATGCCACAAATGCTGTTTGAGCTTAACTTGTATTGAACCCAGAATATTCCTTTAAGATCAAATGTAGTATATAAAGACTTTATTTGAATGACTCTAGCTTAGCGAATGTAAAATTTTGCTAAAATTATTCAGAAATTAAGGACATATTTCTCATTCTCTGAAGTATATGGGTTTTCAAAACGAAGTAAAATATCATATGGTTCTATTTGGTTTTATGAAATTTTGTTGTCGTCCATTTTGAAGTCAATCCAAAAACAAACAAAAACAAAGAATAGGGGCAATGAAGAACATTTATTTTTATGTCTTAAACCGATGCGCTGCAAAAAGTGCACATCTCACATGGTATGGATATCTACTGATGGTCGCATTTACCTGATAGTATCTGTGAGTGATGTTAGAAATAATGTATTTATATGGTAATGTCCAGATTTTTTGCCATAATAAGTAGTGAGGTTTAAGCCATTTTGTTTTACATGGAGGGTTGGAGCCAACATTGTTGGAATTTCTTATGAAATTATTATTAAAACGTGTATCAAGAATGGAGAGACTATTTTCGAAAGGTTGAGGATTTTATAAGTTTATATTATTAGTGTCTACAACTGAGGTTTTGGTTAAGGTTAAAATGCCACTGGGGATTAGAGCTGGGTATCACCAACAATTTCACGATACGATACGCATCACGATATAGAGGCAGTGATGCGTTACATGTTAATTTTGAACTGAATTCCTCCTGAGCATAATTAGGGGTTCAAGCGCTTAGCGCTGAAACCCTATTGTAATTGTTACGATTTTTATTAGGGGTTCAAGCGCTTAGCGCTGTAACCCTATTGTAATTTAAGATTTTTTATTATTATTATTATTATTATTATTAGGGGTTCAAGCGCTTAGCACTGAAACCCTATTGTAATTGTTAAGATTATTATTATTATTATTATTATTATTCCGCCATAAAAATGATCGGGCAGAACAAACCGTAAGGACTAGAGACTTGAAACTTGGTCAGATGGTAGTAGTATTGTTCGCTACTCAAACACAGACTCGGCGAAATCGGTCAATAGGGGGCACTACAGTGAACAAAAATGTGGAACCGCTCATAACTCCTAGACCGTTTGTCGTAGACTCAAATGCTTTATACCATTGGAATCCTTGGCTCAAAACAAACAACGTATATCTCCGATTTAATTTCCGCCTGTAAAAAATTTCCGCCATCTTGGATTTTTCATAAAACCTACTTTTGCGAACTAGTCCTAGGTTTTTCGTCCAATCGGGACCAAACCAGTACCAAACGATTCTATGAAGTCTCAATATCAAAAGTTATCAAAAAAAGTTTGAACTTTCGACTCGAGCTAGCTACGGTATGCGAAAACATCGGAAGTAGGAGTGGCCAATGTTACGTAAATGGCTATAACTCTTGAAGGAAATGGGATATCTTCACCAAATTTGGCATGCCTATGTAAGAGGTCAGTCTTTGGTCGCCCAGAAAATTTGGCGCAGTTTTGCCACATGGTGGCACTATAATACCAAAACAACTTAAAATTGGCTGTAACTATGAAACCGTTAATTCTATTAACTTCAAAATTTGCATACATTGTCTTTGTATCAGCTGCCATCATTGTCTGTATGGACATTCATGTATGTTGAAAAACATGGCCGCCATTGGCCAATCAAATTTCAGCAGCTATTACACAAGGTTAGCAATGACCAATAAGAATGAAACTTGGTGGACCTATTTGACTCTTGGTCTGAGAGGGTTTTGCAAAGTTTTAAAAAAATCAGCCACTAGGTGGTGCTATCACGATTTCAGTAGGTGTTAATAGTTGTATATAATGCAGTGCTGTGAAAAAACACAAGTAATATATATCACCCGATAGCTCTTCTCATTCTAAACAACTTTGCCTCAAGAAGCATTGGTGTCTGTTAAACCGTTCGGTACATATTTCAGATAACGTCCAAAACCTACTTTTGCGAACTAGTCCTAGGTTTTTTTGCCCGGTCGGAACCAAACCAGTGCAGAAATATACTCTGGAGTCTGATTATCAATAATTATTAAAAAAAAAAGTTGAAATTTCAACTCACGGTTGCTAAGGGGTGCCAAAACGTTTGAAAAGGGCGGGCCATTTTTACTAAAATGGCTATAACGCCCGAACGAAATGAGATATTTTCACCAAACTTGGTACACATGTGTATGTGCTCAGTCTGAGGTCACAGTAAAAACGTGGCATTTGGCCACTTGGTGGCACTATAACAGGGAAAAAAACAGGAAAACAACTCTAACTACACAACCGTTAGTCTGATTGAGTTGAAAATCGGCATGCAGTGTCTTTGTCCAAGGTGCCATGACTGTCTATGTCAGGGGTGTCAAACTCAGTTCCTGGAGGGCCGCAGCCCTGCAGAGTTTAGTTCCAGCCCTGCTCCAAAATGCCTGACTCCTGAAGACCTTGATTAGCTGCTTCAGGTGTGTTTAATTAGGGTTGGAGCTAAACTCTGCTGGACTGTGGCGCTCCAGGAACCGAGTTTGACACCCCTGGTCTATGAGGACATTGGCGTATCTCAAAAAATATGGCCGCCATCGGCCAATGAAGTTTGAGCACCTATTAGACAAGGTTAACGGAGGCCAATCAGCACAAAACTCGGTGGGCCTATTCGACTCCTGGCCCTAGAGGTCTGTGAGAAATTTTAAAGAAATCGGCCAATAGATGCCGCTAACGAGTTTTACGCCTCTGTAATCACTCTCAATACACACAATGGCTGTGTCCCAATTCAAAGGCTGCATCCTTCCAAGGACTCGGACTTCAAAGGCCATGCCTTAAAAGGTCACGAAGGTCAGACGGAGCATTGTTAATTGGGACAGTCTAGCCTATGGAGGACTGTTCTTGTCGCCTAACAACTGTGACAGCTGCCGAGTGACTAACGTTTGTACTGGACTTTTTTGAAAGTTATATTAAACCGTCTGAAAACAAAACAGGGTTCACAAACTGTCTAAATATTTTCACTATGGTCCATTTCTGTATATAATAAAGAGTATAAACTATATATAATCGATTCTTAGTAATATATGTCAACATTTGAACCACTTTTTTTTTTTTTACATTTGTATCATTAGATATTTGAGTAAGTTGAAACCCAGTACTTACGTTTTAAAAGTGTAATTCGGCAATTTCTCTCAAAAAAATCCTGTCGTCACTGCCACGCAATGAATTCTGGGGTAAGCAAGGCCGCGAAGGATCCATCTGTTGTATCCTTCATTTCACGGAAGGATGCATTTGGAAGGGGGCCTGAGTAGCTCAGTGGTAAAGACGCTGGCTACCACCCCTGGAGTTTGTTAGTTCGAATCCCAGGGCGTGCTGAGTGACTCCAGCCAGGTCTCCTAAGCAACCACATTGGCCCGGTTGCTAGGGAGGGTAGTCACATGGGGTAACCTCCTCGTGATCGCTATAATGTGGTTCGTTCTCTGTGGGGTGCATGGTGAGTTGAGCGTGGATGCCGCGGTGGATGGGGTGAAGCTTCCACACGCACCATGTCTCCGTGGCAACGCGCTCAACAAGCCACGTGATAAGATGCGCAGGTTGACGATCTCAGACACGGAGGCAACTGGGATTCATCCACCGCCACCCGGACTGAGACGAATCACTATGTGACCACGAGGACTTAAAAGCACATTGGGAATTGGCCATTCCAAATTTGGAGAAAAAAAAATAAAGAAAAAGGATGCATTTGGAGGCCACATTTGAAGGAGCATTGGGACAGCCTTTGTCGTGCAGCAGTGACTCAATCGGCCTTCGAATGTGACTTTTGAAGGATGCAGCCTCTGAATTGGGACGCAGCTATAATTCATATCATTTGTTAGATCTCCTCATACTGAACAACTTTGCCTCAAGAACCACTGCTGTCAATCAAATCTTTCATTAAATATTTACAATTATGTAAAAACCTACTTTTGTGGACTAGTCCAAGGTTTTTCGCTCAACCTCAATAAAACCAATGCAGTACAATTCTCTGGACTCTCTAGGTCAATAATTATCAAATTTGTTTTTTTAACTTTACCCTTCGGGTAGCTATAACAGTGTCATTTAGAAAATGGGCGTGGTCAAGTGTACAAATAAGCCCATAATTCCTAAACAAGAACTCAGAACTTCACGAAATTAGGTGAGCACATGCAACATATTATTCTAAACAAGCATGCAGACTTTTATGGAGATCGGATCATAGTTGGCGCTATGAGCTTTAAAAACCATGTATTTCCATAAAGATAAGAAAAGCAAAATATTGAAATAAATATGTCTGTTACCAAAAAGCTAATTACTTTTATTACTTTCTGCTTTTAAAGTGTTTTATGCTACCCTTACTATAGTTGAAAATATTATGTCTCAAAATCAAATAGTGTGTGCAACAGGTAAGGCAAAGCCTCTAGGATTAAACAACTTGATTCTTAACACAAGTCAAACAACTCGCTTCAACACACTGTTCTTCTGTTCAAATGAAGAGTTGTATAATAATCGTAACATGAAACTGTAATTTGTAAATTCAATACTAAATAGCCCATATTATTTACACTTTATTTATAAATAGTCTAAGATGGGGTGGGTAAAAATATTGTTTTTCAGAGTAATCGCGATCTTCATTTGAATAATCTCGATATCGATTCTTAAATCCCAAGATCGATCTTTCACTCAATGCGCAACCCTTTACTACAATGAGAGGAAATCACTCGCATTTGCAACCAAATTTCGTGCTATGCGACTAAAGTGAATATATTTGGCAACTGGCTGGTAAATGTTCAGATTTCACTCACCAGTGATTGTGTAGTTTAGTCGTGAAGTGTTCAGAATATGTTTTGAATACATTTATTTGCTAATTTAAAATTAATATTTTCCTAATGTACCTAGTTAAAAGCCCCTGTATAATTAACAACATTAGCTGGGAGATCATTTCTTTTATATGTAAGCAAAATGGACATTATAACTGAAATTAACCCATATGAATTGATATTGAATACCAGACACTTCATCCAATTCAAATAGACAGTATATAGGCTATTTACAATCCATAAACCGTAAAATTCGAACTGCCAGTTTTAAAGTCCGGATTTAAACTCCGTGCACATCCTAAAATTGCCTGAGATCATTTGCAGCGCTTTCATGAAACAACAAAACTGCTTGCAGGCCACTGACACACAGAAGAAAGAGAACTCTTCATATGCGGGTGTAGCAGGTGTCTAAGGTATTGGCAATAAATGAATTGCTGTCGGACCAGATAGATTTATCAGAAGATTTAGAGACCGAGAAGGAGGTAGAGGGTTGTGATGAGAAATAACAGACAGGTTGGATGTGAACTTGGAATGTTATTTTGTTTCATTTGATATAAAGTGAAAATAATAAAAAAAAATAAAAGTAAATTACAATATCATACAAACAATATACAATAAAGATTAACAATGTAAACTTTCCCTTGAGTGCACTTTTACCCCGAAAATATACACAGGCCGGTATTTTCAATATCAGAATGAAATTAAAGAAAATAAAAGAAATAACTTATCTCTCAAAGTATCACAGCTGTTTCAATGTATAAGGATCTCAATATCAATCAAATTGGTTATGGGTAACCATACACCATCAATAGTTCAATGTTCTGTAAAATACTGATCAGTTTCTCCTCTTTTTCCTTATTTGTCAATTCTCTCCAGGAAAGGAGCTAAATAGTTCTCTAAATTGGAATTGTCTTTCATAAAGCAGGGCTGATGAATGAAAGGAAAGTATCCTCTTCTTTATGATTTGTTGTCCTCATTTCACTGTACCAGTGTAGTATTTGGGTGGCTCGCCATTAAATGTGATGTTTCGGCTCACAGGAGTAACACAAACCGTAGAACCAAGAAAATAAGAAAAATAAGAAAAACACAAGGAAGGAAAAAAAAACCTGGCCTGATCACAGACCAGGGCATTCATTTAGTGGATTTAAGAATAATTTCACATCAAAGATCAAAAGAACTAAATTAAACAATTACACATACAAATACAAATACCATTTTTACAAGAAATGATGTATTATAGTCGTTTACCTCTGTTAATTGTTTTATTCTTACACAGGCGCACGTGACCAACAATGGCGTCAAAAAATGACATAAAAGAACCATTACAACACAAAGTAGTTCATATGACTCATGCATTTTATTCAAACCCACTTGAAGATGTGCAATAGCTCTGTGAATCACAAAAGGCTGTGTTTTATAAGTAAATATATAAAATGCACACGCAGCTCCAGCGCGTTATTGAATGGCGCTGCTCTGTTTACACACACACGCTCACGGCTATATTTAGCCTTCACGTGGTGCGCAATATTTGAGCGCTACTCACGAACAACACCTCAGATGTAGATGCTCAATAGTTTGGTTCTTTTATATGCATTTAGAACGGCACCAGAGGTGCATTTGACCAGAATTTGAATAAGAAGCGAATTAAACTACTGTGAACTTTCCTACAAACAGACACATACAGGACTTCCTGGAGAGTTCAGAATGTCAAAATAAAAGCGTGAGGGTTTAAAAGTTAAAGGTGTGACGGAGAGACTCACGGAGGCAGAGATATGAACAGATGCAGGGTTTATTGAACAGATGATTGAAACAGTAATGTAAACATTGTGAGTAAATCCAGTTGAGCAGAGTGGCAAACAGCAGGTGAGTAATATCCAGACAGGTTATAGACACGATGAACAGATAACTCACAACAGTCTTATGATACTTGCAGGCAATAATGAAGACACAGGTATGTTTGACATAGTAGAAAGGTCTGGAGTCTCAGAGATACTATCGATAAGAACAGACAAAGAGTGTGTGTGAAAGTGGGGTATATATGCAGTCCTTGATTAGACACTAATGATATGCAGGTGCGTGTAATCAGAGCTCAGGGGAGAGTGAGCGCTTTGAGGAAGAAAGAGAGAGACCGGTGGATCCGTGACAAAAGGTGCACGATTGAAATATATTACTATTATAATAATATTTAAGTTGAATGGGTTCCAAAAAATAACTGTGTGAATGAAAAGTGAGCTGATATCTTACAACTAAATTGAACAAAAAAGAGATCTGAATCCTTTAAAGTCCAGAAACAAATGGAAAAAATTTTGCAAAAAAAAAAAAAAAAAAAACGGCTTCTTTTCTACTGATGACTTATACTGGAATTACTGTTAATTTTGCTGCTACATTATCCAGTATACTAGTTAACCGTAAAGTTTTTCTTAATAAGATATATATTTATATTGAAATAATGTGTAGTTAGAGATTTGTGTTTCTTTACATATTAAAGAGTACACCCAATTATTTCCACACAATAATGTAAAGATATTCTAAACTGATTATGCAAAAAAAACAACACTGGTATCAGATCGGGATCACTATCGCTATCGGCCGATACTGAGGTTTCCGATATCAGAATCGGATCGGAAGAGAAAAAGTGGTATCGGTGCCTCCCTAGTACATTGTGGGCATTCAGAAAATAAGCTGGCATCTTTCCAACTGTAATCGTGCATTTATTAAATTATATTATTGCTTGTGTACTGAAAACAAAGATAGACAATACACACTGGCTTTGCATATTACAAACACAACCCAAAGCAGCAGCTCTCTGGCGTGGTAAATGGTGTTGAGTGGATTTTTTATTTTTTTTTGTGCCAGTAGAAACGTACATTTACAGTAGCAGAGCGGGAGCAGGCTGTTCCCTGTGAGTGGCTTTGAGCTGATTTCTTCCGTGCCAGTGGAAACGCAGCCTTACACAATCCCTTGCGTCAAACGCTGCGTCTGAGCTTTCCCTGGTTTGTAAAAGTGCCCTACCAGGGAAAGCTCCGGCAGAGCGTTTGACGCGTGAGACTGCGAAGGGTCATTTGGAAAGCGTGTACCACAAAGGGAATAGGCGGTCACGGACAGAGGCTATTTAAAATATATCTTTTTGACAATGAACCAGTAAACATTGAAACTCTTCTCCAGGCTCTCTCTCCACAATAACTATCTTTTTTGCTGGACAGAGAAGGATAACAGAGGACAGTGAATGAAAACTCTGCATGGTTGAGTTTGTCAGCCACATTTGTTTTCGGTTTCTCAGCGCACCTAGTTCCGCCTCTCCGAGATTCCCATTGGTCAACGGATGCCTACACAGAGTGCGTTGCAGCAAAAGTTGAAATGTTCTTAACTTTTGGTCGCATGACGGAGCTTCACTATCGCAAACCCTTGCATTTTCCCTCTCCGTCCATCCGACGCAGCATCCCTATTGAAATCAATGCATTCACAGCGTTCTCTGATGCAGCGTTAACTATAGTGTGTAGGCGCCCTAAAATGTCCTACATCATAGGATACTTAAATTTGCACCCCAACTGACCAGAAAGATGAAAACGAATCAAGACTAGAAAGCAAAAAGTGTAACTACGAATGCATGGAGAGAAAAAAAAAAGAAAGAGAGAGAGAATGAAATGAACAGAAATCAGAATGAGCTTTGAGCTTTATTGCCAAGTATGCTTACACATACAAGAAATTTGTCTTGGTGACAGAAGCTTCCAGTGCACAAACAATACAAAAACAAGACAGAGATAATAATAAAAAAATGGAAGAGAAGAGAAAATATAAGTAAATATAGAAATACACAATAAGAGTTATATATATATATACACGTATGTACAAATACAAATCTGTTATATACATATGCGAGGGAATGTATGGCAGACGAGGTATGGTATGTTGGATAAATATAAATAGACTAGGCTGTGAATTGCACATAATTATTGCTCAATGGGGCAGTTATTAACTGTTCATGAGATGGATAGCCTAAGGGAAAAAACTGTTCCTGTGCCTGACGGTTCTGGTGCTCAGAGCTCTGTAGCGTCAGCCAGAGGGCAACAGTTCAAAATGGTAATGGGCAGGGTGAGTGGGGTCCAGAGTGATTTTTCCAGCCTTTTTCCTCACTCTGGAAGTGTACAGTTCTTGAAGGGTGGGCAGGGGGCAACCAATAATCCTCTCAGCAGTCCGAACTGTCCTTTGTAATCTTCTGATGTCTGATTTCATAGCTGAACCAAACTAGACAGTTATTGAAGTGCAGAGGACAGACTCAATGACTGCTGAGTAGAACTGTATCAGCAGCGCCTGTGGCAGGTTGAACTTCCTCAGCTGGTGAAGGAAGTACAATTTCTGCTGGGCCTTTTTCGCAATGGAGTCAATGTGGGTCTTCCACTTCAGGTCCTGTGAGATGGTAGTGCCCAGGAACTTGAATGACTCCACTGCTGCCACTGTGCTGTTTAGAATGGTGAGGGGGTCAATGTTGGGGTGTTCCTCCTAAAGTCCACAATCACATCTCCACTGTTTTGAGCGTGTTCAGCTCCAGGTTGTTTTGACTGCTCCAGTGAGCCAGCCGTTCAACCTATCCCATCCCAGAGAGGGCTGAGCCCCTACCCTCAAAAATCCCATAGGTCTTAAGCTTTTGTATATTGACCAGATATCAAGGTCTATTAAAATACAGTAAGGTCTATGCACAGCATCCCAGTCATAATCATGATAATTGTTTTTTTTTTTTTATAAAAAAGCCCAGACACCTCATCCCGCGGTGACAAAAGTGAGTTTGTTGGTGTGTTCAATGATTGATGTATCCAGTTGTCCAATTGCTTGAAGAGAGATTGCACTGAAATAAACATGCAGCAGTCAGATGTTTCTTAGAAATATTAATGTACTTAATTGAAAAGATTAGAATTTGTCTGGCAAGCTGGGGCCAGATTCACGGATTCCTAAAAGGTAAGATGTTTGATGAATTTACTGGGTTGTTTCAAATGTGATGCATTCTGTCATGTTGAGTCAGAAGTTATAACGGACTGTTTTCATAGACCAGAACATGTTTTTGACTGTTGTGTTTTATGTTATTTTATTTTTAGCTTGTAAACCATGTACATTTTAAGAAATTTGTTAATTTCTCATGTTTATTGCTCATGGATATAAAATAAATATACAGCTTGAATATTTGATTTGCACATGTGGGTGGGTCTGAAATGAGATTGGTCAACCTGCGCTGTCCTGCCTCAATAAAACCCATCAGAATGAGTTCAACATGACACAGCTCTACAGATGGATTAATCCAATTTTTAATTCAGAACATTAACATTCTTCCAAATGTTAGACAGTTGTATATTTCTTACAACTCTGCTCTTGCATATAAAGCAGCCAAAAAATGGATTTATCCGACAGCCCCCCAACTGAATGCAGCAAAATATATGATGGTGTTGCAATAATATGATGTTGTGCTGCAAATTATGAATGAGCCCTCAGATGAAATGTATAATGTTATAATACAACTATTGCGAGTTTTGTGAGAGAAAATGTGTGCAATGAAAAGAGTGAAGCTTTAAAGACATTATTTAGGCTATGCACAAAGCATAATCCTCAATTTTGAATGTGTGAAGATGTGATGTGAATTTATTAAATGAAGACTACACAGTTAAAATTACATTAAATGCGAGTGGTCTAATGAAATGGAATGCTTTGGTGCACATTGTAATTGCATATTATTTTGGTTTTTGTTGATGTTGTGAAGGTGGTGTTTCCCTCTCCATAAATAGGCCTAAAAATTGCTTCATTATGTGGGAAGTCATGTCAAGTCTCTTGGTAAATTTATTGACGTGCAGATTTTACATAATAAAGGATAATAAGATTTGTTTCGGTCAAGAACGACTCGGGTTCCATTCAGAAGTGACCATCCCTATGCCCTATTCCCTTCTAAGACTTGACCATTTAAGAGTTTTGGAGGGCTAAAAGGTTTTGGGCTTAAAAATAACAGCAATTCGGACATCACTTTTAAGTCATTTGTATTTGGAACAACACTGCAGCTTGGCTACCATGATTGTTCTCCCTTCAAAGTGCCCTGTAGAGGCATCATTTATGCCATTTGACACGCAATGTCAGTGTTGACTAGGGCTGAAACGATTAGTCGATGTTGATAAAAAATTGTCGATCGTTTTTGTTGTCAAATAGTCATTTGAGCTCATTTAACGTAACATGGGGTCACATTAAACTCTAATGATGACGTGTGAGAGCAGCACTGCAGTTCACGACTGACTGAGGAGAGGAAGAATTACACAGCTCACAGTCCAGATGAACTCTAAACTTTCCAAACAGCTTCAGCTGATGTAGATCACAAAGTATGAGGGAAATATAATGCAAAAATACAAAATAAGTAAATACAGAAGCACTCTCGTTGTGGAATAAGTGGAGCCGGAGGTGTTCCCAGTGTTACATCTTTAATGCAGTTATATTTAATGTGTTATAGCTTTATTAAACTTCAAATAATACAGAAGCAGATCATGTAAATAACTTCAAACTCTGAAACGGTCATTTCTCTGTGCGGTCAGCGCCTCTTCTATGAGTTGTGTGAATGTCCCGATCTAAGGGGGAGAGATTGAAACTGCACCCAGCTGATGCACACTCTGTCACGGGACGCTCATCCATCGAGCACACACGCTTAATGCAGCAAGATTATAACGTGATGGCTTGCGACTTATTGAATCACAACACGTGTCATTGTGCATTTCTTATCGTGTAGAAAATTGCCAATACGCAGCTTTAATAAGAGAGAGTTTGTTTTTTTGAGAGTTAAAGATGGATTGAAGTGAACAGAAAGGTGAGAGAGGAATAGTCTTCGCCCCATTATACACTGCAACAAAATACATTTTTGATTTGGCTTGTTTTCCAATATAAATATCTAAAAATCCTTTAAAAAATAAAGATGCATTTGTAATGTTCGGCTTAGCAGTAACAGGCAGATGAAGACGATGAAGTGTGAAGAACCAAAGTGCAGTTTATTTACAACATGAAATCCACAAAACTTAAATCCAACGTGAAAACAAAACAGACAAACAACTAGACTTGACTAACTACGTTACACAAAACAATACTTGATAAAGGACAATGGCAAACATGAGGGCTTATATACATGGACATGGGCAAACACATGACAATGACAACCAATTAACAGACAGAACTGTAAACAAGATAATAAGACTAATAAACTATAACCAATGAAAAGGCAAGACTGCTAACAAGAACTCAAACAATGAACCAATGAAAACAAGACACATGAACAGGGGAAACATGACAAGATCACATGAGGGAACAGGAAATCACATGACATGAACACATGACTATAAAACAGGAACTAAACTTCCAAAATAAAAGACATGAACAAAAACACATTTAAATGTGACAGCATTCACCTGAGAAGCAGCATATAAGATATTTAGACTTGCTTTTAGAGAATAGATCTTGAATACAAGTATATTTTGTCTTTACTGCACTCGCAGAAGTATGAACAAGTGAAAAAATACAATTATATACAAAATATATTTATATTTAAGATACAGTCTAAATACCTTATGTTGCTTCTCAAGTAAATTTGTCTTGTTTTAAGGATTTTTAGACCAATTTAAATGGAAAACAAGATAAAACACTTGATAACAATAGGATTTTTTGCAGTGAATTTCTGCACTGTATTGAAGTTAATAAAGTATTTTTTCCCCTTTAATTCAGTGAATGTCATTTAGAGGTATTTTTCAAAGATTATTTTGTCAGGGGCCTGGGTAGCTCAGTGGTAAAATACGCTGGCTACCACCCCTGGGGCTCGCTAGTTCGAATCCCAGGGCATGCTGAGTGACTCCAGCCAGGTCTCCTAAGCAACCAAATTGGCCCGGTTGCTAGGGAGGGTAGAGTCACATGGGGTAACCTCCTCGTGGTCGCTATAATGTGGTTTGTTCTCGGTGGGGCGCATGGTGAATTGAGTGTGGTTGCCGCAGTGGATGGCGTGAAGCCTCCACACGCGCTATGTCTCCATGGCAACGCGCTCAACAAGCCACGTGATGAGATGCGCGGGTTGACTGTCTCAGACGTGGAGGCAACTGGGATTCGTCCTCCACCACCCAGACTGAGGCGAATCACTATGCGACCACGAGGACTTAGAGCGCATTGGGAATTGGGCATTCCAAATTGGGAGAAAAAGGGGAAACCCCCCCCCCAAAAAAAAGATGATTTTGTCCTCTTTATTGTAAGCACGTTTAATACAACCTTTTAAGACGGGCACAAGCTGAATAATCAGTTAAGAACTAATGATTAATCATTGCAATAATCGCCGAATAATCATTCTAATATTCGTTAGATTAATCGATTATCAAAATAATAGTTAGTTGCAGCCCTAGTGTTGACTGAATGATTGACTCACTTATAACACTTTCACTTGTTGCCATCTGCTGGCGCTCATACAGAAATCTGATAAACTGCCATATATACTGTAAACATAAGCATTCAATGAACACTTTATTAGGAACATTATACTAATACTGGGTAAGGCTTCCCTTCACTCTCAAAACAGCCTCAGTTCTTTGTGGCATGGATTCCACAAGATGTTGGAAACAACTTTGAGATTCTGGTCCATGTTGACATGATTGCATCATGAAATGTCTGCTAGTACATAACTTAGATTATGTAGTAACAGCACTGCATCATATACAACTAAATGCATGACCTAATAACAAATGAATGATTTGAAATGGTCAAGCAGTTGCTAATACTTGCCAATATTCAGTGGAATTAGATGCTATTCTGCTCATTACAATTGTACAGAGCGGTTATCTGAGTTACTGTAGATTTTGTCAGTTCGAACTAGTCTGGCCATTTTCTGTTGGCCTCTCCCATCAAGGCATTTTCATCTACAGAACTGCCACTCACTGGATGTTTTTTTTTGTTTTTGGCACCATTCTAGGGAAATTCTAGAGACTGTTGTGCATGAAAATCCTAGGAGATCAGCAGTTACAGAAATACTCAAACCAGGCCATCTGGCACCAACAAACATGCCACACTCCAAATCACTGAGATCACATTTTTCCCTATTCTGATGGTTGAAGTGAACATTAACTGAAGCTCCTGACAAGTATCTGCATGATTTTATACGTTTCACTGCTGCCTCACGATTGGCATGATTGATGCAAAGTTTCTCGGGTGAATGCGAATGTTTTGCTAGAGCATCAATTTTTTATTTATTTATTTCTCTTATTTTTTACCTCCCACCACCTTGTCTCCTTAGTGGCTCTGTAGAAATCTGCATGCTTACATGATTTAAAATGAAATTCATTCACTGTTTACTCACCCCTGAGTTGTTATAACCACATATAGACTTTTATTCTTTTTCTTAACACAAAGGGAGAAATTGTGAAAAACGTTTGTGCTCAGTGATGTCATACAATGGCAGTTTATGGTGACCACCTCTTCAAGCTTCAAAAGCACATAAAAGTATAATTCAGAAGTCTAATAAATTATCCCATGAGACTCACAGGTTTGCTGCGAAACAAACCAAAACCGAATGTATTATTTAGTGAAACTGTTGACGGACCATTGCTCTGTGCATTCATGAGACGGCACAAGACCAACAGTTCACGCAGCTCACTGGCAAAATGGGGCGTTCAAGAGAAAACGCATTTTGATCCGTCACAACGATATTAAAGAACAAAACAGAGAACCGAACTTACAAAACATGTATGAAGAGTTTGTAGTCCAAGAATAGATGTATTTACTGTATGTATGTATATATAATATATATATATATATATATATATATATAATAGAAAGATTAGGTGGGAATGTCTGTCACCTATTCTCCATTCTGAAACTCCATCTGAAGAGAGCGATACATCAGCGAAACATTTGGTGCGACATTCTCTGCCAAAATCAAGTAGTTTTTAACTATCTCATGAGATGCTGCCTTCAGTATACTGTTATGAGAGAGTTTTTGGACCGGTGCCAGTTCACAGAGGGCAGGGTTACCCAGCACGATGATGCCGAAAATAGAAACCAAGCAAACGACAGATTGTAACATCGCTCATCATGGCTAGTCTCATCAAAACTCTGAATAACATAGAAAAGATACCTTTTATCGTGTGTCGTTTGCCGTCAGGTTAGGAAATGATGTGACTGTGGCTGCCTTCAGCCTGCTCTGTCTATCTCTCTCTGTTTGAGTACTTCGTTTTAAATAAATAAAGCTGGGCAAAGTAATGCATCTATTCTCTGTCTACAAACTCATCAGACATATTTAGTAAGTTCTGTTCTCTGGATTGTGTGCAGTTGTTTTGTGTTCTGTTGTTAATATTGCTGTGACTGGCCTATTTTTATATAAACAAAAAGCTAGTTATGTAAGTAACTGTGGTTCCGTGAATTCTGGATGACCACCAGAGGCGGTGCTTAAGCACTAGTGGATTATCGCAGCACCAGCTAGATAGGTCGAGAGAATATACCAAAAAAGTCACGTAGTGACGTAGGCTGAGCCTTGAGGATAATAGCCACATTAGCTCAGCGTTCAGCCTCTGTATGTCTTTCTCATGCATTCCGAGTGACAAATAACTCTGGCGGTCATCCGGAATTCACAGAACCACAGTTACCTACATAACTAGCATTCTGTTTCATTCCTCCTGACTGCCAGAGGTGGTGCTTAAGCACTAGTGGATGATTACTACCAACATAGTCATGAGGAATGCCACCCACCTGAAAAACAGCCAAGGCTGTCCCTGAAGAACCGCTGAACTCACAGCATGAGGGGTAGCAACACTGACCTTGTAGAAGTGAGCAAAGGTACATGGAGAAGCTCAGGTAGCAGCTGCACAGATATCTGCCTTGGAGACTCCTCTAAAGGCAGCCCAAGATGTAGACACAGCTCTAGTAGAATGACAAGAAATACTTCCTGGCAGGGGCTTTTGGGCTTTCTTGTATGTCAGAGTGATAACCTCCACAATCTAATGTGACAATCTCCGTTTGGACACAGCGGCACCCTTCCGGACACCACCATAGCAAACAAATAGCTGATCTGTTTGTCTAAGAGAAATGGTAGCATCCACATAACACCTCAAAGCTCACGCAGGACACGAGGTGATCTCTTGGCTCGTCTGATTGGGACGAACATTGAAATGCAGCCAGATTAATGGACTGATTCACGAGCTGAGGAAACAGAACTTTAGGAAGAAAAGATGGATTTGGCTGAAGCACAACGCTAGAATCATCCAGCAACCAACGTATGCATAACTCACTAACAGACAATGCATGTAACTCACGGACTCGCTTAGTGGAAGCGATGTCCAACAAAGGCAGTTTTCAAAGATATCCACTTAAGGTCAGCCATCTGAAAAGTTTAGAATGGCGGCAAACAGAGAAAGTCAAGCACAAGTGGTAAATCCCACACAGGAAAATGGGGGTTGCAGGCTGGTTGCAGGCTTTAAAAAATTACAAACAAGATTATGGGAACCAAGAGAAGAACCATTAACTGGTACATGATAGGCAGAAATGGCTGCAATGTATACCTTTAATGTGGAAGCTGACTTGCCTGCATCGAAAAGATGTTGCAAAAAAAACTCAAAGCTCTTGAAACCTCACAGTGTGTAGGATCCAACCCACGATCCCTGCACCATGAAGAGAAAACATTCCAGTGTGCCAAACACTGCCGTCCATCTGCAATAGCAGATCCTTCCAGAGCAGAAGGTGCCACGGTCTGCCCACCTATAGTCTCGGAAGTATGGGAAACCAAGGCCTGGCTGGCCATCGGGGTGCTACAAGGAGCACCCTGTGGTTCCACAGGGAGATCCTGTGTAATGTCTCCCACAACAGTGGAATAGGAGGAAATGAATAAAGTAGGCAGTTCGGCCACTTGTGAGAGAGCGCATCCTGCCCTAACAGGCTGGATGTCTCTGTCCTCGCTAACCACAAACGACAATGGATGGTCGCCATCTGAAGCACAGACAAAGTGTAATCTGAAGAGGATGGAGCCTGTCCTGATGACTGAACTAAATCCCCACTAGAACCCCCCACAGCTGAAAGACCAGAATGAACATCCTGGGGGGAAGGTTACACAGTAACATCCACAGCATCCATATGATTGTGAAAAAAAGAGACAGAAGCACTGGTAGAGAGCACGTCCAAGTCAGAATGACGTGAAAGAAAAGGGGAGTCAAGAGGCTCTTCCCCAATTCCTTTATTTGAACTATCCTCATCCTCCTGTGTTATAGTTACAGGAGTGGCAGGCACCACAGGCTGAAGCGATTGAAGGAAAAGAAAGGACACCAACTGTCTTAGAAATTGAATTCTCCTCCATACGATCACGCCATGAATTTGGCCTTTCTTGGGGGGGCACCGGCCACAGACGCACAACGTTTCCGAGTCTTTGTGGTGGGAGGTAACTCTGACACCCTGAGTTTTACCGTTGAACTAGGTCTAACCCAGCTAGATTGAACTGCCTCTCCGACATAGGCAAAAGACTACAGTGCAAGCACGGGTCTGTGATAGCCTGTCTCATATGCTGAATTCCCAAACAAGTTGGACAGATATCATGGCCATCATCAGGGAGAAGAGTATTGAGACACAGCTTACACGTCAGTTGGAGGCCAGTGGCAATAGAACCATAAGCAATGATCACTTTTGTTAAAAACACCCCCGGATAGAACCGAAAGGCTAAGGCAGGCAGAGCGGTAAATAGCCCGGGGGAGATACCATGACGATGAACAAAAAGTAATACAATTCCTCCATATAGAACCGGAAGGCAGTTCAGCAAGGAATGCTCATGGAAAAAACATAAAAAATGATATATACACACACTGATAACTGGCCGCCGGATTGCACCGAGGAGCACAGCGTAGCACAAAAATCTGAATAGAGATTTAGATAATAGATAAAACCGCAAACTTATCAGCGTGATTAAACACTAGCCACTGGATAGCTCTGAGAAGCACGAAGTGTTACCGACAGTTACAATGAAAAACAAAACTCACCAAAATAACAAAATAATCTATTCTGGATCCAAAAGGTTTAGGAGCACACTGTCACAGCTTGCAAGGACGATATTTCGCTGCTTTAGTAAGCTGCACTTGACAGCACGGGATCACACAAAGAATAGCGACATATCTCTATCAGGCGAGAAAGCGAAAGAGGCTGAATGCTGAGCTTATGTGGTTATTGTCCTCGAGGCTCAGCCTACGTCACTACGTGATTTTGTTGGTATATTCTCTCAACCTATGTAGCTGGTGCTGCGATAATCCACTACTAGTGCTTAAGCACTGCCACTGGCGGTCAGGAGGAATGAAACGGAACTTGTTTTCTCTTGAACGCCCCAATGTTCAGTCATTCCGGTGGGCCGACTCATTAACTGATGCAGGGTTCCTGCGGATCCTTAAAAAGTCCTATAATGTCTTAAATTCAGTTTTCCAAAATGTAAGGTCATAAAACGTCTTCAATATCTTAAATGATATAACAAAAGTCTTCATTTTAATTTAAAGAGGTCTTAAATTTGGGGGTGGAAAGACAGGAATCATGATGTGACCTAATGTGATCATCAAACTTCAAAAGAATACGACTTGTGAGTGTTTCCTGCAGTTGCGGAGCAGTTCACAATCATTAAGCTATATCGGAAATTTATGAACTGTTGATGATGATATAGTGTTGATTTAATTGTTTATATTGTAATATGTTGTAGATTATTGTAAGAGTGCACATTTTATATCCCTTATCTGTTTGAACGAGCAGCTGGAAGCAGTGAAGCGCAAACATTTAAAAATAAGAGTCCCCGGTGTATTTCAGCCTTTAAAGTAAATATTTCCGTGCTATTAATCAAATCTTTTTCTTGGTATTTGGTAAAGATTTGACCAAACCAGAATAATCTAAAAGAATATGATGTAACTGTTTTTTAAAGCTCTGTTCTGGGAATCAAAAATGGTTAGTTGGGATGTTCTTTCCGTTAGAAAACTAGCCCCATTCTCCCCTAGTCTTACATTAATGCAATGTTGTAATGTAATCAAATGAAAATGCAATATATGTCTCTTATACATCACTTTTATCCTGTGTGCAGCCTCTCTCGGTGATGTGTCGCGGTATTCTCGTGATTTCATGGACATTGATGAGGTGGACTCCTATATGTCATTGAATGTGAGTTCTGCGCTCTGTTTGACCGCTGGAGTTCTGCACGCAGTGCCACAACGCGACGGTCTTGTGCGCGTCATCATCAACATCAGCTCGTTGTGCGCGATCAAACCCTTCCCATCCTGGGTTCTGTACTGCAGCGGGAAAGCGGCCCGGGATATGATGTTCCGCGTGCTGGCAGAAGAAGAACCGGATCTCCGAGTCCTCAACTATGCACCCGGTACAAGATTCTGTCTGCTCTAATCTCCTCTCTCATGTAGATGAAACACCTTACAGATGAAATCTATATGTATTTAATGCAATTTTGCAGGCCCAGAATAGTTTCTCATATTTAAGTTTTTGTGCCTTTTCAACCTCATGACAGGTTCAATGAAAACTAGTTTAGATCAAATTTTTAACATTGCATCAGAAGATTTGTTTATTGTTCAGAAAGCAACACTAGTTGAGTTCAGCCACTGGACTTTATAAGCAAGTTGTGTATGAAATAGATAATGCATGTGGCATAACAGGGTGGAAGCAAGGGCGTAGATTTGGCTTGAACATTGGGGGGGTTGCAACGTGAAGCATTTCCATGTTTCCATTGATCATGGTATAAATAATGGGGGGGTGTACTTGTTTGTTTTGATTATTGAGGGGGTTACCTCTCCCCCATCCCCCCTGGAATCTACGCCCCTGGGTGGAAGCAGCACTAAACATTTTTTAAATGTGCTAACATTTTAATAGCACATTGCATTCTGTTGTCTAATGTTAAAGTGGAAATTTAAAGGCTAAATTAGCTGAAGGTTCAGTGGCAAATCTAACTAAAACTACCTATTTTTTATTTTATTTATTTATTTATTTTAATATGATTGGTTTGTCATGATTTTTTGCCTAACAGGGAATGTGCATGAGTGGGTCAAGCAATTCAAAAAATAAATAAAATATACAAAAAATATCTATTGAGATTTTCCAGGTTTTGTTCATTGGATGTGATGTCATAGTTGGTGTTGATGTTTTAAAGTTGCCAGTAGTACGTACTAACTTGCATAATATATAACATGCAAATATATTTAAAGTGCAGACATAATCCTCTTGAGAGCAGAATGATTTTCCTGACACTTGCATTTTGTGTACTGATCTGAATGTTTTAATGCACATTAACACTGATTAATATGCTCAGGGCCGCTGGACACAGACATGCAGCTGCAGGCGAGGAGCAACAGTGCAGACAGCGGTCTGAGGAACACATTCAGTATGATGCACGCTCAGGGTCAGCTGCTCACCTCCGAAGAGTCCAGCACTAAACTCATCAACGTCCTGCTTGAGGATCACTACACCTCTGGAGCACACCTGGACTTCTACGATTTATAGAGTCCATGCCTGATGCAGAAAGGAAAATGAATTTGTGATATTCCAGTAGTGTTATTAATAATCGACCAGATGGTGCAGAACGAGTACTAAATTAGTTGATTACTCGTGCACATCCCTAATATATGTTGGCTATACACTGTGCGATTCATGAGAATGTGGATAAAACCTTGAGAACTGTGCCTTGATTTTAATATTTACATTTCAGAACAGTTTGCATGAAGTTGGCATGAGCATTTTACTGTAAATTAGTACCAGCGATGTTGTCAGAATCTTTTTTTTGTATAATTCTGGACCAACAGAAAACATCTCAACTGCTTTCTCTTTGCTCACTGATGTTCTGTGCTCAATAACTTGTTTATTTTATTTTTTAATTACTGCCATTTGTCACAAATTCTGTCTTCAAATAATCCAGATGGAATCTGCAGACATTTTTCAAATTTTCAGAGATGATTTATATTGATTTATATTGATATATATGATTGTTTGATATATTTTAAACAGGATCATTTGCAATTCTTCATTTTTTTGATCACTTTCAATGTTTTTTAGATTTTAAAAAAGAATTATCTATTGTATTATTTACAGTATTTCTTAACATGAAATAATCACAAATTATGTGTTTCTGTATATTTCTTTAATCATTCAATTTTATAATTACTAATGTAGAAAAAATAGTAACAAAGTAGAATATTTCTATACTTATCTCGAGCCTTTGTGACTCGGGATTTCTTTCCGAGTACATGGCATTTGATTTGTGATGCAATGAACAAAATAAATCAATAAAAATGATGAAACAGAAATAAATGGACACTGTCTGCACTGCTAGCAGTTGTATCACCCCCTTATGTCGTACATGTTAGCAAGAGTTTGTTTCACCGTGTTGAGCAAACACCTGCAGAGCGGCACATTCAATCAACCAATATGCTTGAGGTGATTGGCACGACGAACACATAAAGACAGGTATGTAGCCAATGTACTAGAAACTACAAGGTAGTTTGCACGGGACCTGACAACTGGTAATACGCATGCAGCAGACGGTGCTCGCATCGCGGTTTCATCGTGATTAAGAACTTCATTAAATCAAGTCACCCACATCATGTCTCTCAGTTTACTAAAACAACATATCAAAATAAAAATTCAGAAAAATATTATTAATATTGGGCTATTAAGTTTTTTAGGCGTAATGTGTCCACACATGTAGGCACCGGTAGTCTCTTATGGTGCACGCAGTGTTAACTTAAACTAGTCCTTGATTAATTAACTGGGGGGGTGGTTATTGCTAAAGCAGACTCTGAAAAACAGATAAATCAGAATCAGCTTTATTGCCAAGTATGCTTACACATACAAGGAATTTATCTTGGTGACTAGAGCTTCCAGTACACAATACAAAAACAGCAACAAGACTTTTAAAAAATAATTAAAATTGAATAAAAAAATAGATAAACATTGAAAAGAAAAAAGTAGTATATACAGAATACACAATAGACTATATATATATATACATACATACATACACATATATATACATACATATACACACACACACATATATATACATACATATACACACACATACACATATATATATACATACATATACACACACATACACATATATAAACATATACAGCACCTAATTATTGTTTTTCTATTTTAAAAGCATTGAGGAGTTGCTTAAAATATGTTCTTTTACAGTTTTTTTCCACAATAAAATGCACAATGAAATATAAAGTTATGTTTTGTTTATAATTTAATTATAGATTGGGTGACCAGATGTCCCGGTTTATTACACAGGTCAGTACTGGTATTTGGTAGCATCACTGATTTTTTTCTTCTTCTTAAATTAAATCTCCTCATTGTCCTTCTCGCTACTGTCTCTGCTATCATTTGCAGAGAAGTAAATAAGTTTTGTTGCATCGCACATGAGAAACATCCAATGGTTTACTCACCCAATGATTCAATAAAAGACATTGCCTGATTGGGACATGTAAATACTTTGTGACCGTCCTTCGATTCTATTCTCAGTTTGGCCAGAAACATCAGAGCAAAAGTGATCTTTCGCTGATGCAAGAGTTTCTTGCATTCCCTGAACCGATTGCGTTTCTCTCTTGTCGAACTCGCAAAGTCCGGGAACAAGAAAATATTATGATTCCTCCAAGAAAGCTTCCCTTTGCTCCACACCTGGCACAACATGAGATCTTTATCGGATGACCTCAGAAATCTGGCCAGAATCGATCGGGGCCTATCTCCCTCAGCAGATCTGTGAGCTGGGACTCTGTGAGCTCGCTCGATTTCCAGCTTGTGGCCTGTTATGTCGAGCAGACTCGGGAAGAGCTCATCTAGGAATTTCACCATATATCTGCCCTCCTTATGCACAGGAATTCCAACAATTCTGACGTTATTCCTGCGGCTTCTATTCTCAAGATCTTCAAGCTTTTCAAGAATAAGTTCCAGATCAACTTTGGTCATGGGCGGATTAGCGGTCAATTCCCTCTCCGAAGACTCCAAATAATTGATTCGTTTCTCAGCATCCGACACTCTTGTAACTAACTCAGAGAATTTTATTTCCATCGCCGTAATCGATCGACGTATTACAGCGAGATCCTCCAAGTCAGCAAGAACCTTCATCATCATCACCGATATGTTGGACAACTGACGCTGGATTCCTTCTCCCGCCGCGCCATCCAAATCGAGTCCCCGGTCTGTAGGCCTGTCGGGGCTTTCATCCTGAACACGTAAGTGTCTTTTAATGTCTCCAGAGCCTGATGATTTTGACTTCTTTGCCATGTTTTACCTCAAAAAGCAAATGTGTAACTGGGTGTATCGAATTTCACCAGATTATAACATGAGTATAATAAAAAATTAGCAAAGTGCACAGAGCTAGTCATTCACACGTCTGCTTCTTGCATGGCATCACGTGACCTCTGGTTATCTCTTTTCTTAAGCGTAACAAATATGATATAGTGTTTCTTCAAGAAAAGCATCTTTCTCCGCAGGAATCTGAAAAATTTGGGAAGATATGGGGTGGACATGTTTTCTTTAGTGCTGGCTCAAGTAAGAGCAGGGGAGTCATTACTGTTCAAATGTCTCAAACAGATTAAAGATAAATTAGGAAGAGTCATTATTGTTTTAGCTGAAATTCAGGGGCAAAGTCTTATTTTGGCTAATACTTATGCACCTAATGCTGATGATCAGGGCTTTTTTATAGATCTTGAAGGGATGTTGCAAGCCGCTGGCACCCCACTTTAATCTTTTGTTGGACTCAGTCCTTGATCATAGTGAAGCAAAAGTGTGCTAGCCCCCTAGAGCAACAGAGATGCTTCACAGGATGTGTAAAAATCTTGGTCTTACAGATATTTGTAGACTTTTGAACCCATCTGGTAGGTACTATAATTTTGTTTTCATCGGTCCATAAGATTTATTCTAGAATAGATTTTTCTATATATATTTTTTTATATCCAAGTCCCTCATTTCATCAGTTGCTGATTGCTCAATTGGAAACATCTTAGTCTCAGATCACACCCTGGTGAGTTTAAAGGTGTTGCCACATACGGAGAAAAAAAAATCATGTATTTGGTGCTTTAATGTATCCCTTTTGCAAAATCCTGTATTCCAACAAATGTTAAAGGCTGAAATCAGTGTTTATATGGAGACCAACTGGTCCTCAGTATCCTCTGTGGGCATGGCTTGGGAGGCACTTAAGGCAGTTCTTAGTGGTCGGATCATACAGTATGCCTCATTCAAAAAATCCAAAGCACGAGAACTCATGGAGTTGGAAGGGTATATTAAAAGTGCAGAGGCAGAGCTGAAGTGCCGAATGTCATCTGATGGCCTCAGAGAATTGACCTGATTGAAATACAGATATAATACTATATTGTCGCGGAAGGTGGAGTTTTGGCTATTCAGGGCAAGACAGTCATACTTTGAGTTGGGGGACAAAGCAGGGAAGCTTCTGGCTAGATATATAAAATAGAGAGAGTCTTTTTCTACCATTCCCTCAGTGAAATCTGCTGGTGGTGAAATATTAACCTCAGCCATTGCTATTAATAATGCTTTTATAGAATTCTATCTTGATCTCTATAGTTCCACATCTTCGTCTACTGATGAGGATATTAGAAACTTTGTGGAACAATTAGAACTTCCTAAACTGATGGCTGAGTATAAAAATTCTCTTGATTCTTGATAACCTTGGAGGAGCTTGGCGAGGTAATTAAGGCCTTGCCTACAGGCAAGGCTCCGGGGCCAGCTGGCTTTGCCACAGAATTTTTTAGATCTTATGCTACAGAACTGGCTCCACTTTTGCTAGAAGAATCATTAAAGAATAGAAAGCTTCCGCCATCCATGACACAAGCCCGGATCGGTCTGATTCTTAAAAAGGACAAAGATCCAAATGAGTGTAAGATTTACCATCCAATTTCCCTGATCCAGCTAGATGTTAAAATATTGTCAAAAATTTTGGCTAGCCAATTAAGTTATGACACCTCTTATACATATAGATCAGGTGGGGTTTATTTGGGGCCGTAGCTCTTCTGATAACATTAGGCATTTTATCAGTATCATGTGGTCAGTGGCGAATGATCAGACTCCGGTTGCTGCCATCTCACTTGATGCCGAAAAGGCGTTTGATATGGTAGAATGGGATTATCTTTAGACAGAGAAGACTTGCTATGAGAGAGATGTCACATCTTGGTTGTAAACCTAGTGAATGTGTTTTGAGAAGACCATCCTGCTGCAAAACATATGTCTTGTAATGACACACCATTCGTCCATGCCCATAAAGAGGCCATGCCTCTAGTTGAGTGTGCTTTAACACCAATTAGGCAAGTCTTACCCTGCGATTCATAAGCCAGGGTAACTGCATCAACAATCCAGTGAGAAAGTCTTTGCTTTGAGACGGACATTCCTTTCGTGCATCCTCCATAGCACACAAAGAGCTGGTTAGACGAGTGGCCTCAACGTATGTGTGTAGCACTCGCACAGGGCATAACAAATGCAAGGATTGTTCCTCATCCTAATTAAATGGAGGAGGGAAAAAGGCTTGAAGGTGAACCACCTGTGCTCTGAAGAGCGTGGTTAGAACCTTAGACACATAGACTTTTCTGGGTTTGACAGTGGATTTTGAAGGATCCGGACCAAACTCCAGACATGAATTGTCAACTGACAGTGTTTGCAAATCACTGACCTGTTTTACTGAGGCCAGATTCAGCAGTAATGTGGTTTTAATAGAAAGCACACACAATTCGAGTCCAGAGGCTCGAAGGGGGGCCTCGTGAGCTTTTTTAGGACCAAAGCTAGGTCCCAAGTCAGAAAGCGAGGGGGATTCAACTCTGCGTCCAATCGCTCTTGAACAAATGTGAGAATTTCAGGTATGGGGCAGTTCACTGGGTCTTTGCTGTGTGAAAAGCACCAATTAGTGAACACATTCTATTTCAGTGTGTAGAGGCATCTTGTAGACAGCGCTGTAGCCTGTAAAATGGTGTTCATAACCGACAGTCTGTTCTGTTACGTTTAGAGTGCCCCATTCAGGGGCTACACATGCAGGTTCCACAGCTGGGGTTGGGGATGCCAGATTGTGCCTTGCGCTTAAGAGAGGAGATCCCTCCTCAGCTGTATTTCCTATGGAGGGCTGTCCAAAATCTCTTTCATTTCTGGAAGCCAAGACTGGTTGGGCCACTCTTGCGCAACCAATGTAAATGTTTCCTTGTCCTCTTGGACTTTGCATATGACAGAGTGAAGGAGGCTCACTGGCAGAAATGCAGGGCATTTACAGGCCATTGCATCCACTCCTAGCAGAGCTTGGGACTTGGAGTAACAGAGGGAACAGTGGCCGTTCTCCACGGAGGCAAATAGATCGATCTCCAAATATTTTCCAAATCCTCAGGACAGTCTGAGGCTAAAGTCTCCATTCGCCCGGCATCGCCTGGGTGACAATAAGTCCGCACAGTAATTCAGACTGCCTGGGACATATGTCGCTCGCAGATAGAGGAGATGATGCTTGCTCCACAGGAGGAGGTGACGTGTCAGTCTCATCATTGGTAGGGAACGAATTCCGCCTTGGCATTTATGTACGCCACAACTGTCGTGTAGTCTGAGTGAATTAGAACATGATAATTCACTATTTCGGACTGAAAAGCCTTCAAGACCAGGAAAACAGCCAACAGCTCCAGGCGGTTGATGTGCCACACCCTCTGCGCACCTGTCCAGTGCTAAAAGCCAGGCATCCGTCACACACCAACCCCCAACCTGTGTTGGAAGCATCCATGGTCAACACTTTCTGCCTGAAAATCTGCCCCAGCACGACACCTTGCTGGTAGAAGGCAGGAGCTATCCAAGGTGCTAGAGCAGCTAGACAGTGACAAGATATAGTGATGTGCATGCACCCTTGGCACCAAGCATGCCGTGGCACTTGGCGCTTGAGCCAGCACTGAAGAGGTCTCATGTAAGAGACCTAATGGAATGACGGTGGATGCCGCTGCCATAAGCCCTAATGTTTTTTAAATGGCTTCGGATTGTCCCTGGCTCCTCGCACATTCACAAAGTGCATTGACAAGCATTACCCAACCAACCTGAACAACCTAGAGCAAATCTGCCGAGGAGAATAGGCCAAAATCACTTCATCACTGTGTGCAAAGCTGGTACATATGTACCCCAAAAGACTTAAAGCCATTATTGCAGCAAAAGGTGGCTCGACCAAATATTAATCTGTGGGGGTTGAATACTTATGCAAGCAAGATAATTATTTTTTATTTTTCATAAAAATATTTCCCAACAAAAAAACAATGTCACCTTACAATAATTGATTTTGAGTTTCAGTGTTTTAAAATAAAATATCAATCAGAATGAAATTTCAGTGTACCATTTGTAATTCGGTAATATGAGAGAATTGGTCAGGGGCCTGAATACTTTTGCAAGGCACTGTATATACAGGTGAATCTCAATAAACTAGAATGTCGTGGAAAAGTTCATTTATTTCAGTAATTCGACTCAAATTGTGAAACTCGTGTATTAAATAAATTCAATGCACACAGACTGAAGTAGTTTAAGTCTTTTGTTCTTTTAATTGTGATGATTTTGGCTCACATTTAACAAAAACCCACCAACTCACTATCTCAAAAAATTAGAATATGGTGACATGCCAATCAGCTAATCAACTCAAAACACCTGCAAAGGTTTCCTGAGCCTTCAAAATGGTCTCTCAGTTTGGTTCACTAGGCTACACAATCATGGGGAAGACTGCTGATCTGACAGTTGTCCAGAAGACAATCATTGACACCCTTCACAAGGAGGGTAAGCCACAAACATTCATTGCCAAAGAAGCTGGCTGTTCACAGAGTGCTGTATCCAAGCATGTTAACAGAAAGTTGGGTGGAAGGAAAAAGTGTGGAAGAAAAAGATGCACAACCAACCGAGAGAACCGCAGCCTTATGAGGATTGTCAAGCAAAATCGATTCAAGAATCTGGGTGAACTTCACAAGGAATGGACTGAGGCTGGGGTCAAGGCATCAAGAGCCACCACACACAGACATGTCAAGGAATTTGGCTACAGTTGTTGTATTCCTCTTGTTAAGCCACTCCTGAACCACAGACAACGTCAGAGGCGTCTTACCTGGGCTAAGGAGAAGAAGAACTGGACTGTTGCCCAGTGGTCCAAAGTCCTCTTTTCAGATGAGAGCAAGTTTTGTATTTCATTTGGAAACCAAGGTCCTAGAGTCTGGAGGAAGGGTGGAGAAGCTCATAGCCCAAGTTGCTTGAAGTCCAGTGTTAAGTTTCCACAGTCTGTGATGATTTGAGGTGCAATGTCATCTGCTGGTGTTAGTCCATTGTGTTTTTTCAAAACCAAAGTCACTGCACCTGTTTACCAAGAAATTTTGGAGCACTTCATGCTTCCTTCAGCTGACCAGCTTTTTAAAGATGCTGATTTCATTTTCCAGCAGGATTTGGCACCTGCCCACACTGTCAAAAGCACCAAAAGTTGGTTAAATGACCATGGTGTTGGTGTGCTTGACTGGCCAGCAAACTCACCAGACCTGAACCCCATAGAGAATCTATGGGGTATTGTCAAGAGGAAAATGAGAAACAAGAGACCAAAAAATGCAGATGAGCTGAAGGCCACTGTCAAAGAAACCTGGGCTTCCATACCACCTCAGCAGTGCCACAAACTGATCACCTCCATGCCACGCCGAACTGAGGCAGTAATTAAAGCAAAAGGAGCCCCTACCAAGTATTGAGTACATATACAGTAAATGAACATACTTTCCAGAAGGCCAACAATTCACTAAAAATGTTTTTTTTATTGGTCTTATGATGTATTCTAATTTTTTGAGATAGTGAATTGGTGGGTTTTTGTTAAATGTGAGCCAAAATCATCACAATTAAAAGAACCAAAGACTTAAACTACTTCAGTCTGTGTGCACTGAATTTATTTAATACACGAGTTTCACAATTTGAGTTGAATTACTGAAATAAATGAACTTTTCCACGACATTCTAATTTATTGAGATGCACCTGTATATATATATATATATATATATATATATATATATATATATAATTTATTTATTTATTATTTTAAATTTTTTTAATTGAAGCAAAAAAGTTATCCAATACCTATATCACCCATGTGAAAAACTAACTGCCCCCTTAAACTTAATAACTGGTTGTGCCACCTTTAGCAGCAACAACTGCAACCAAACGCCTCTGATAACTGGAGATCAGTCTGTCACAATGCTGTGGTGGAATTCTGGCCAGAGGTATGATGTTCTTTTTGTGGAATTCTGTGTTTGATTTATGCCAGATGTAACAGGACCCCTGTCTTCCAAACAGTTCCACTTTCAACTCATCATTCCACAGAACATTCTCCCAAAAGTTTTGAGGCCCTTCAAGGTGTGTTTTGGCAAAAATCAGACGAGCATTAATGTTCTTCTGGGTTAGTAGTGGTTTTCGCCTCGCCACTCTTCCATGGATGACATTTTTGTCCAGTGTCTTTCTGATAGTGGAGTCATGAACAGTGACCTTTATTGATGCGAGAGAGGCCTGCAGTTCCTTGGATGATTTCCTTGGCTTTTTTTGTGACTTCCTGGATGAGTCGTCGCTGTGCTGTTGGAGGAATTTTGGAAGGTTGGCCACTTCTGGGAAGGTTCAGTACTGTGCCAAGTTTTCTCCATTTGGAGATAATGGCTCTTACTATGGTTCTTTGGAGTCCCAGAGCCTTTGAAATAGCTTTGTAACCCATACCAGACTGATGCATTTCAATCACCTTATTCCTCATCATTTGTGGAATTTCTTTCAACCTTTGCATTGTGTGCTACTGGGTGAAACCTTTTAGCCAACTTCATGCTGCTGAAAAAGTTCTATTTTGGTGTTGATTTGATTGAACAGGGCTGGCAGTAATCAAGCCTGGTTGTGTCTAGTCCAGCTGACCCCCATTATGAATGCAGTTTCATAAATTTGGGGATTTAGTAACTAAATACTTTTTCACACAGGCCCAGTTGGTATTGGATAACTTTTTTGCTTCACTAAATAACATTATCATTTAAAAACTATATTTTGTGTTTACTCAGGTTGCCTCTGTTTTATGTTAGATTTTGTTTGAATTTTTGAAACAAGATTTTGAAGATATACACAAAAACAGAACAAATCGGGATGGGACAAATACTTTTTCACAGCACTGTATGTGTGCTGATTGGATTATTCTTAAGCCAACAAACACCTTGGCAGAACAAAAACATCACGGCATTTCATCAAAATTTTTAGGCAAACAAAAAGAAGTCTGTTCACCCAGTAAGAATGAATTAGCGTTAAAGGGTCACGAAACCCCTTGTTTTAGCACAGTTGAGCTCTCACCTCAATTTCAAAAGATGCACTGAAAGTGGGCGTGGTCAACAGAGGAGTGAGGGGAGAAGGGGGAGAGAACACAACAACTGTCTGATCCAGTCAGTTTATTTCACAATGCAGTTAATAGCTTCAAAGATTCTCACATCTTTTTTGCTTGTAACAAAATGCAAAAAAATTATACATGGTTTTGTAAGCTCACAATACATTACACAGAAACACGCTGGCTTTAGAAACATATAACATAATGTGCAAATAAATTCTGAGCCATGTACTCTGTATTGAAAATATGTAAATGCTTTTTAGATTTTTAATAACTTTTGAGGCTTATTCCAAGACACTGAATCACAAAAATGGGAATTCTGGGAAACTAGGGTGGCTTCTAGTTGTTTAACATTATCCTCTAATTCACTGCCAGAGAACCTCTGACAAGAGCTTGAATGCTTCATTTCATAATGCCTCTTCTCTTCATATTGTCATGATCCGGTGGGTCTGCCTGTCTTTTCTTGTGTGTCTGTATGAGGTTGTTTCCCTTGTGTGTTTTCCTTCTGCCGCGTGAATGGTGCAGTTGACGTTTCTATTGGAATGTTCATTCGCGCTGTTCACAAGCTGATTATCGCCATCTGCAGCTTGTTAATTCTATTTATACCCTCTCGTTTCTCGTGTCTAGTGCCAGATTGTTCATTTGTGTAGTGTCTCAGTCTCACCAGTCAGTCGGCCTTGTCCTGTTTTACTCTTTGTTTGTCTTCTGCCAGTTTGTTCCAGTTTGCTGCGATCAGTTGGTTTATCACTCTGAGGACTGTCTGTTGGATTTACTCACCTTTGGAATACTTACCCTGTCATCGCCGTCATCTATTCTCTGCCCATGTGTCCCAAGTTGGTCATCACTGTCTTCATCCTCACCTCACCACATTGTCTCCAGTCACCTGCAACCTGAGCTGGAACTCTTCACTGTTTACATTTTTCTACTGTGTTTTCAATAAACTGTTATTTGTTTCTCTTTATCCTTGGTCCTCCACTTATTTTGTGACAGAACAATCTGGCCAAAAATGGACCCAGCAGGAGGCACTCCATGGTCGTCAGCAGAACCAGCTCAACACCGCTAGTCATGCCATTGAAGAGATGGCAGGGAGGATATCCGAGTTAACATCAATGCTTCAACATCGACAGATCTCTCTCAGCACAGTCCCACCCCCACCGTTGCCGCCGTTCCTCCCACTACTGTCTCTTCCATCAGATCCTCCAAGCCCCGGCTGAATCCGCCATCACCATACTCCGGTGAGCCCAAAACTTGTCGATCATGTCTGTCACAATGCTCTCTGGTATTTGCTCTCCAACCATCGTCTTTTCTCACTGAGAATGGCAAGTTTGATTATGTGATCACACTTCTCTCCAGTCGGGCTCATGAGTGGGGAATGGTGGTTTGGGATAATGGACATCAGTGCTGCTCATCCTTTGTACCTTTTTAGATGAAGTGTGTAAGGTGATCGACCGTGCTGCCACAGGTACAGAGGCAGCGAGAGTGCTTTCGGAACTTCGTCAAGGCGACAGGTCAGTGTCGGACTACTCTATTGAATTTTGCATTCTTGCTGCATCGTGCGGATGGAACGAGCAGACACAGTGGGACCTGTTCCTGAATGGGCTTTCTGACCAGGTTAAAGATGAGATTTTGACCTCCCTAAACACCTCTGATCTAATTGATTTGGCCATCAGGATGGATAATCACCTCACCTTTCGATGAAGATATCGCAGAGCTGCTCCATCTAAGGAGGTTCCTGTGTTGTCTGTCTGTTTTCCATTATTGGCCAGTCCATCAGAACCCGTGTTGGAGGAGGAACCCATGAAGGTTGGGAGAGCTCGGCTAACCTCAAAGGAAAGCACAGACGTCTAGTCAATGGTTTTTGTCTGTACTGTGGACAGCCAGGTCAAACTGCTGCGTTCTGTCTGGTAAAAGACACAGCTCACCAGTAGACAAGGGGTTACTGGTGAGCGTTACCCCTCTGCATAAATCCCCCTGAAGGAAGACACTCCTCCCAGCCAGGTTGCAGTTTAAGGAATCCATCTACTCCATCTTCACTCTTGTCGATTCTGGAGCTGAGGGTAATTTTCTGGACTCTGAACTGGTTTCTAAATAGTCACTTCCACTATCATTGCTCAAGGATCCCATCTCTGCCAGAACTCACTGCGGCACAACGCTTACCATGGTTACACATACTACGGCACCCCTCTTATCATCTCTGGGAACCAAGTTGAAGAGAGATGTTTTTTGGTCATCCGGTCACCCTCAGCTCCAGTAATCTTGGGACACCTGTGGCTGGCAAATCACAACCCTCATTTAAACTGGGATGATATCTCGTTATCGAATAGCTTGTTATGCCTTTTGATGTGCTCCGAGACATGATCAATCAGTTTGTTTTTGTTTACCTTGACAACATTTAGATTTTTACTCTCATCTCAATGACCATGTCCTGCATGTCAGGCGAGTGCTTCAGCAACTGCTGGAGAATCATTTGTTCATCAAGGTGGAGAAGTGAGAGTTTCACGCACAGTCGATTTTGTTCCTGGGGTTCATCCTCTCGTCTAACGGAATCCGAATGGACACAGACAAGGTTAAAGCTGTTGTCGATTGGTCAATTCCAGATTCTCGCAAGGCAGTCCAGCGGTTTCTGGGGTTTACCAGTTTCTACTGCCGGTTCATTCGGAACTTCAGTCAAGTCGCTGAACCTATGACGAGTTCAACGTCCACCAAGACGCATTTCGTTTGGTCTCCGCAGGCTCAGTCTGCATTTCAAAAACCTAAAAGCTGCTTCGTTTCAGCTCCCATTCTGATTAATCCTGATCCATCTCGTCAGTTTGTGGTGGAGTTTGATGTGTCAGAGGTCGGAGTTGGGGTTATTTTGTCTCATAAGTCTCCATCGGACGAGAGACTGCATCACTGTGCATTTTTTTCTCATCGCTTGACTCCAGCGGAACGGAATTACAATATCGGCAACAGAGAGTTGCCTCCGAGTGGCATCACTGGTTGGAGGGGTCAGGGATTCCTTTTTTGGTCTGGAATGATCACAAGAACCTAGAATACATTTGTACCGCCAAACACCTAAATTCTCGACAGGCGCATTGGGCATTTTTTTTTTTTTTTTTTTTTTTGGCAGATTCCAATTTTCACCCTGGTTCTAAGAACGGCAAGCCCAACATGTTATCCTGCTTGAAACCGAGAGCATCTCGACTTCTCCAGATACCGTTCTTTCACCTAATGTGGTGGTAGCAGTGGTGTCTTGGGAAGTTGAGTCTAAAGTCCGCTCAGCCTTACGTAATATGTGTCCAGCGAATCTGTTATTTGTTGCTGAATCTGTCCGGATCAACGTCCTCCACTCAGGTGTTACTCCACTCACACTAGCGCAGGATGTTCGTCAGTTTGTTGCAGCTTGAACCTTTCACCATCAGAAAGGTGCTTATTTCGGTGGCGGTTCAACTTAAATTACCCCCCTGTTGAAAAGAATCCATCCAATTTTTCATGTGTCTAAGATCAAGCCTGTTATTCGCTCCCCTCTTCATCCCGATACTCCTGTTCCTCTGCCTCCCCATCTGATTGAGGGGGCTCCAGCCTTCTCCGTTAGACGTCTCCTTTACGTGAGGTGGAGGGGCAGGGATTTTCATTACCTGGTAGACTGGGAGGGCTACGGTCTAGAGGTGAGAAGCTGTGTTCCGTCTCGTGACATTCTGGATCCCCCCCTCAGTAACAAGCCACGTGATAAGATGCGTGGGTTGACCATCTCAGATGCGGAGGTAACTGGGATTCATCCTCCGCCACCCGGACTGAGGCGAATCACTACGTGACCACAAGGACTTAAAAGCACATTGGGAATTGGCCATTCCAAATTGGGAGAAAAAGGGGAAAAATAAAAAAAAATAAAAAAAATTACACTCATGCAAAGAATTAAAGTATTGCAAATATTTTTTTCTTACACTTGCAACTTGATTTACACATTTACAAAATGTTCTGTGCACATGCAGTTTATTTTTACGCTTGCAATTTGATTTACGCTTTTACAAATCTTTCTTTGTGGATGCAAATCATTTAGGCACAATTTTACCTTCATAGACATGCTGATTATGTGTGTGTTCTGAGGGCACTCACAAAGTCGTGGTAATGTGGATACGCGGCTAAACGGTAAAAAATTCCATAAAAATGCCCGTCTTGGAGACGTATTAATGTAAACAGTCATTTATGTCTATAGTGAATGTAAATAGTGGGACAAAAACACAGATTTGAATCAAAGTATTGGTCTTGAAGTGTGAACGCAGCCTAATAGACCTGCCACTGTCTAGTGTGTTGTTAATATTAATCAAACAACACTAACAAGAAAACGAGAAAAACACTTACTGCTCTCGGCTTGATAACTATAGTAGCTTTATTATATTCATACAGTGAATACTTGAAACTGCTGTTAAAAACTTAAAGCACCATTTGTTTCTTTGTTTTTTATTACTGACTGTATACTTGTCTTGAATAATTACTTGAGAACTTGAAACAATGTTTACGCAAATTAGTTGTGTTTTGTTGGTATCGAGAATTGTCAAATTGATTGACTCAAATTAATTGAAATCAAATAGAAAATACTTAAACCGAGCTTGGGCATTGGGTAATCTATATCGATTCGGTACCCAGCCCTAGTTGCATAAGACTTGAAGTTGAAATAATACAGATATTTGTCTCTTCTTCAGATAAACTGCAACGGTTTCACTCTGAGTGACCAGAGGGGTCTTCAGGCAGTGGGAGTGTGTCTCTTTCCTAACCTCTGTTTGGTGAATCATGACTGCTGGCCCAACTGCACCGTCATCCTCAATCACGGCAAGTGAGTGGATGATGATTCAGTACAATAATCACAATGATCACAGACAGCTGCTGGACATCTGAACACTGTTATTGTCTGGGATAAAATACAGAGCTTGTCAGAGAAAGTTATGTTGTGTTTGCTGATTTGGCACATCAAAAATAATTCACATAAAAATAAATATTCTATCATTATTTCACAAAATCAAAAACACAAGAAACACAAAAGAAGAATTTTTGAAGAATCTTCACGCAGCATTTAAATTTTTTTTTTTTTTTTACATTACAGCAGTTTAGAGTGACAACATCTGTCAAACTACAAAAAGGACAAAAAAGCACCAGTCAGTAGAAGTAGTTCATATGACTTGCGCGCTGTTTTCCAAGTGTTCTGATGTTATACAATAGCTTTTGTGAGAGAAATAGACTAGAGGTTGACCGATATTTGATTTAGCTGATATCGAAGGTAGTTGAGAAGGCAGATAACGATTAATCAGCTGGTTGTAAAATCCTAAGAATAATCACAAAAATAAGGGTTATTTAACATGACCAATATAAACAAGAGACTCTTATTTTAAAATGTCTTCGAATTATAATATTGTAAAGAGCAATGTGAAAATTGTTCAAAATGACTCCTTGATGATTCCGCACAAGATAGAAAGTGATTTTTTAATGAGGGTAAATGAGTAAATGAGTTTAAATATTTGTGTGAACTTCCCTTTTAAAGAATATCATCTGGAGGGGCCTGGGTTGCTCAGTAGTAAAATACGCTGGCTACCACCACTGGAGTTCACTAGTTCGCTAGTTCGAATCCCAGGGCATGCTGAGTGACTCCAGCCAGGTCTCCTAAGCAACCAAATTGGCCCCGTTGCTAGGGAGGGTAGAGTCACATGTGGTAACCTGCTCGTGATCGCTATAATGGGGCGCGAGGTGAGTTGAGTATGGTTGCCGCAGTGGATGGTGTGAAGCCTCCATGTCTCCGTGGCAACGCACTCAACAAGCCACTTGATAAGATGCGCGGGTTGACAATCTCAGACGTGGAGGCAACTGGGATTCATCCTCCGCCACCCGGATTGAGGCGACTCACTACGTGACCACGAGGACTTAAAAAAGCACATTGGAATTGGGCATTCCAAATTGGGAGAAAAAAAAAGAACAAAAAAAAAAGAATATCATCTGGGTATCTCTGTTTGAAAAACTGCAGTGTTTGTGTCTTCCAGCTCAGGACACCACGTTCCACACCAAGAGAAGGAGCATTAACATCTGTCCTTTGACCCCGCCTTACTGACAGATCTGTGTCATGAATAATTTAAACGTTTGTCATTTTCATACGGGTACATCAGAAACACATAGCCAAGTTCATCCACCCAGAAAAGTAGTTAAATTATTGTATAAAAGTGCTTGTATAAACCCTCTACAATGCCTTGCTCTATTCCACTGTAAGTACATTGCTGTAGATGTTTTTGTTTTTATAAATTGAGGGATGATTTAAAATGACTGAAATCAACAGCATGTGCAGAGAGTACTGACACTGATCATATCTGTGTCATGTTTTTGTTTTAAATTGAAGGGCAGAAGGATACATTAGAGACAATATAAATAAAAACATTATTTTAGGAGGAAAATGTAAGACAACAACTCATTCTCATAAAATATAATGTTTCTCATGTGTACTTGTGATTTTTTTGTCACATGTCCTTTTATAGTGGTTAAAATAATTTGTCAGTTTTGCTTTAGGCTTTCATGTCTTCAGATTTTTGTAAGATTCAGTTTACAATGGTCTTGCATGTGACCAAAACAAGCTGTTTTTTTGTTTATTTTTAACTAACAGTCCATTATGAATTCATTTTCAGAATAGTTTTGTAAGCATGAATAATTTGGTCTTGATCTGCTGGAGTGGAACAGAGGAGAAATCTTTACCTTCGCTCTGTATCTGTGGGAATGTTACTGTAGGCAGGGCCATTTCTGAGCATATGATGGCCCTGAGCAAAATCCTACTTGGGGGGCCTGTCACATTTAGCTACAACTCTCTCCTTGCAGTTGCATTCTCCCTTCCCTCTTGGGCCACAAGGGGACCCCCTATAACTGCCCAATTGAGCTATAACAGCTACCCTGAGTCTTAGCTTTTAGTATATTTAAAAAACGAACTTGCTTTGCGGGGCCCCCTGGTGGCTCGGGGGCCCTGAGCGGCCACTTACACCACTTATGGCTAAAAACAGCCTTGACTGTCAATATTGATCATGTCTGGCTTTAGGGGTCTCTTTTGTCATTGCTGGTCATTTTAACTCATTAATGATTTTCTGTTTCTGTGATTATAACTGTGCTGTCTCTCCCGGACGCTGTCAGGATCGAGTTGCGGGCTTTGGGGAAGATCGCGAAGGGTGAAGAGTTGACTGTCAGCAATGTGGACTTCCTGATCGTGTCTAAAAATCGACAGCATTTGTTGATCAAATCAAAATCAAATCACTTTATTGTCACACAGCCATATACACAAGTGCAATGGTGTGTGAAATTCTTGGGTGCAGTTCCGATCAACATAGCAGTCGTGACAGTGATGAGACATATACCAGTTTACAATAACATCAAATTAACACAACACAATTTAAACATCTGATATACACATAATTACACTCAACAGTATACAAATAATAACATACACTGTACAGTATACAATACGCTGTTTTTTTTTGTTTTATTTTTTTTTTTACTATGTAGATACACATTATTCAATAAAAATTAAAAATTAAAATATATATAAAAAAAAGTATATATATATATATATATATATATATATAGAATGTACAGTATTGTACTGTATTGACATTCAGCTGTCGGTTGATAGTCAGTTGTTAAGAGAGAATATATATAATATTAATAATATAATTTATGACAGTCTGGTGTGAGATATAAGAGTAAGGGTAATAAAGTGCAGTGCTGATGTATTTTGATCGTGGGAGATCAGGAGTTCAGAAGTCTGATTGCTTGGGGGAAGAAGCTATCATGAAGTTGGCTGGTGCGGGTCCTGATGCTGCGATACCGCCTACCTGATGGTAGCAGTGAGAACAGCCCATGGCTCGGGTGGCTGGAGTCTCTGATGATCCTCCGAGCTTTTTTCACACACCGCCTTGTTGAAGCAGCAGTATTACTTTGACTGCAGGTGTGAATACTGTACCAACGGCATTAAAGACGATCTGATGATGGCTGTCAAGGAGACCGACGGGCAAAATGTTCCTATCAGTTATTATAGTTTGAAGAGATGGATAATGTCAAAGGAAAATATAAAATCCATTAACACTTAAATGCATACGTCAGGTCTTTAATGACCCTGTTCCTTCTCCATTTTGTGGAGTTGTGCCCACACCTCTTTAGTGTTCCTCAACCTTTCTCTTCTGAAAAGTGTAAAATTGCAACAAAAAAACAAAAACAAATATGGCATAACACTAATGAACATAATTTCTATGTGTGCCTGGGCCTGTATGGCCGAATAGATTAAACGTATAGTGACCTAACTCATACCTTAGTCAGGAAAGCCCAGAGTTTGGACTAGCTATGTGTGGATTCATTTAATCTAATGACCTAAAACAGTGATGTTTGCCAGCCAGATTTGGCTAAGATTTACCATGTTAAAGACGCACTTCTATGTGTCATGGCCAAAAGCAGACCTTACCGTGTAAGCTGGTAGAAGAAAAGTCCCAGCAACCACCTGAGCAAATAGCATTTTCAGAGAAAAACTCTCACAGCGTGCTGCAGTGAAACTGGATAATCTGCAAAACCAAGCCATTTAAATGTTAGACAAAGAGAGAGATGCAAGTTGATTGGTACCTGATTACATATCAAATGACAAGCCGATTTGCTTTACATGTCACATGTGAGTGAGCCGATTGGCTAACAGATATCAAGTCAAAGAACCTATCAGCTTTCCCCACATAGAATTGCATGGCTGAACTTTGGTCATTCATACAAAGACTACCATCTCACATAAATTTTCTGTGTGACGGTGATGAATTATCAGTATCCCATATGCGTGTACACATACAGTACATATTACACATGATATTTCTTACTCAAGGTGGTGCTGTTGTTACAGTGATTGACTTGATTTACATTTGACATTGCTATTTGATGAAGAAACAACGTGGAAGTAAACTATTGCAAGTTTAAGACATGAACAGTATGACTATTGTCATTTGGGTGTACTACTGAAATTATGTAATGTGTAGGATATGTGTGGCTGAATATGTGTTTGACAGCCATTTCAGCGTGGAATTAATGAATCCTTCGCTTTATTTGTGGCATCATCTCTTTGATATATGAAAAATAAAATGCAAAAATATAACAGAATATATTCTATTCTATTATTTTGAAAATGTGACACTATCTGGGCATTTTGAAGATCCATTTGTGATTGATATAAGTGCTGGGTCACTAAAGACCTGAGGTGTATAATAATGTTTGTCGAAACACCCAAGGGTTAAAGTTGCAGCAGGAAATCTGTCAATGTTTAGCATTGACACAGTATTAAAAACATATTTTGAATGAATGCTGCCCCCGTGTGGCAGGGAATGAGAACATGGCCATCAGCCATAAGTAAGATGATACTGGAGTAGCCTAATATCAGTAATAATGTCCAAAAACTCTTTGAGAACTTCACCTCCTCTCAGTCAGTGCTTACTGTAATGAAAATAATGATTGCTCACAGTATGTTGTTATTCATTTTGTTTGTTGTGTCTGCAGGTGTCTGCTGATGTGCTGAAGGAGGTGTCAGATTTCAGTGTGATTTCGAACTGAAGGAAACTTTCATGAGGTGAGACTGTTTAATGGAAGGAACATTGAGATTATTATGAGAAATACTGTATATGGGTCATTGACAAATCAGATGATCCGTGATGATAAAAATGAGAAATCTTTGAAAAATCTTGTTTAAAAACAAGCATCAACTTCATAGAAATGTAATCTTTGTGTTGTGTTAGCTTCATACATTTTTATAAAATAAAAAAAATGTATTTAATGACTTGTGTAAAGAATGCGTTACCTTCAAGTATAAAGTGTTATAGTACTTCATTAATTTCATAAAGTTTTCAAAAATATTCTTTAATATTTTTTTTTTTTTTTACAAATATCATGACTTTTTGAGTCACGAATATCAGGTTTTCTCAGGGTTACACCAAATGACCTGAACAAAATGTGCCTTTTCATAAAAATGTCAAAATATCTGATATTTAAATAATAATAAAAAAATAATACACACAAAGAACACAGTATATAAAATAAGAATTATTATAGCAAACTTTTTATGCCAACATTTTTCATTTTATATATTAGAATTTCAGCTTTTAATGAGACTCTTATTTACAGTATCCAGACAGTTACACCACATGACATGTTTGACTTTAAGCCCCAGAAAAATGATCTAAATGAATTTGAACTCAGAAATGGAAAACATGTTCATTATTGTAGAGGTGTATTTAATTACATACGGCTATAGAATAATCACCTTTTGATAGAAAAAAGTGAAAGATTGCACATTTTAATTTTACGTGTCTGCTTTAGTTAGTTGTGGCCATTTTTTGGAGTACACTAGCATAAAGATGTTAGCCTCAATAATTTTAAGGCATGATTTTCAGTGAGGTTTTTCAATGAAACTGCTCAATGAAGACTTTAAGACCATTAAGACATTACAGCATAGACGTCATTTACGGGTGGGACGGGTGAGATATGTCCCTATCATTTCTTTAATAGCTTTCGTCAGGTACAGTGTCTAATGCAGCAGAAACATCTCCAGTTCTTGAGCAAGAGTTTTCATTTTGTTCGTGTGTGCTATAATAAGTGGCGATCCAGGGCTGGAGTTTATTATGAATGCTTGTTGCGTGACAGCAGGCGGCGATGTTCCCTCGTGCAGCCCGACACGTGCTCTACTTGCTCCACTGTTAAGCAGCTCACACTCCATTCCAGTAAAATGCAAACAGATGTGTCCCTGCTCATGGTATACATCTGTGTTCTTATGTACAGATGCAATATTCTTTATTGAATTAAAAAGTTGTACTAGGACCCAGAACTCCTTACACTAGTGGTGATGAAAACTTTACCATAAGACCAATCAGCTATTCTGGCTAAAGTGTACTGATCTATGTATTTATCTACTGACTAACAAACACAGTATTGACAGTGTAAGATGTACAGATCAAGTTTTCTAATTAATTTTATGAAATATTAGTGAGAGTGCTTGAATTGGTCATCAAAAATGAATATTTAATGAATATTAAATGATAATGAATGATTATTTGACATTATCTTCACATAATAATTGTTATTAACATTTTTATTGATTCCATACACAAAAACCAATAAACACAACATAAAATACAGAATCAGTTATATAAATTAAAACCCCTCCCCCCAAACATCCCCCACCCCCCACCACCCGACACAAACACGCATTACAGTGGTCTCTTACAATTATAACAAAAAAATTAAAAACAAGAGTGCACGTACACATCAAACTAAAAATTAAAAATCAAAAATCCGTCTCCACTGCCCCTCCCCAAGAACCCTCCAAGAAATCCAAATATCCACCCCACTTCCTATTAAACAAATCCCACTTTCCTAACCTTCTGTAAATCGCCTCCTCAAATGCCGCAACCTCACTCATCTCCCTACACCACTCCCGAAACGAGGGTGTCCCAGCCGTCTTCCACCCCTTGAGGATTATTCTCCTGGCCACCATAACTCCGGCCAGGACCCAACCTCTTAAGTGACTATCCCCAAAATGAATGACCTCCCCATCACCCAGAATGCAGAGTCTGGGGCAAAATGAAAACGGTGTGTCCAACACATCACACATAAATCCCTGAATCTTCAACCAGAATTCCTGTATTTTAACACATCCCCAAAAAACACGGGTTATGTCCCCGTCTTCTGATTGGCATTGCCAACTGGTGGGTGTGTCTTTAAGACCAAGTTTATACAATCTAGAGGGGGTCCAATATAATCGATTCAAAATCTTAAATTGCATCAGACGCACCCTTGAATCTCTAGATGCAGACTTGATGTTTTTTTAGAATCCTAGCCCACTCTCCCTCCTCTAATACCAAGTTTAAATCTTTCACCCATAATCTCTTGAGAGAAGTTGAAGCTCCATCCCCCAGACTCTGAATTAACAGGGAGTAATACACTGATGCCTCATGACCTTTTCCAAAAGCAGTTATCACTGCTTCTAGAGTATCTGCCCTTTTAGGGAGGTGTATGCTACTCCCAAAAATAGTACAGAGCAGGTGGCGCAGCTGTAAGTACCTGAAGAACTGAGATCTAGGAATTTTGAAATGTTGGACCAAATTTTCAAACGATCTCAACCCACCACTCTCATATTGGTCACCGAGTGTATTAACACCCCTCACAATCCACTCCGACCAACAGAAAGGGGACTCACCAATACGCAACTTTGGGTTTAGCCATATGCTCGAGGCAATATTTAAATAAATGTCTGAATTGAACAATCTGGACACTTTTGACCATAGCGCGTGCAGATGCGAGATAACGGGGTACGTCTTAACTTCTCCAATTAGTTTAATAGAAAGGCTTTGTAATAGTAAAATAGGGGCAATAACTTTCTGTTCAATTCCAAACCAGGGAGGGGCTCTCTCAGGTGGAAGTGACCAATGAGCCAAATGTCTGAGACTGAATGCATAATAATAAAACAAAATCTTGGGTAGGCCTAGCCCACCTTTGTCAATCGGTCTATGTAACTTGTTGAAATGTAACCTGGGATGCTTTTCATTCCAAATGAAGGATTTCACTGTACTATCAAATTGCTTGAAATAAGAGAGGGGAACATCTACAGGGAGAGATTGTAGTAGGTAGTTGTATTTATGAATACAATTCATTTTAATAACATTAACCTTCCCAATCATAGATAAATGTAATGAAGCCCACCTGCCCACATCGCTCGAAAACCTTTTTATTAAAGGGTCAAAATTAACTCTGACTAAATCACTTAATTTTGCTGGGAATAAAATGCCCAAATACTTAATGCCCTGTTTGGGCCATTGAAAGGCGCCCGGTTGAAAAGCTGTTACTGGGCAGTACGCTGTCAGAGCCAAAGCTTCGGATTTAGACCAATTGACTTTGTATCCTGAAAATTTAGAAAAGGAATTAATAATTCTGTGGAGGCAAGGCATAGATCTAGTGGGGTCGGAGACGAATAATAAAATATAATCTGCGTAAAGCAGAAGCTTATGCGCCACACCTTCCGCCATCACCCCCGGAAAATCATCCTCCTTTCTTATCACAGCTGCTAATGGTTCCAGGGCAAGACAGAAAAATAATGGGGAAAGATGGCAACCCTGCTGGGTGCCCCTATCCAGAGTAAAATAATCTGAAATTAATCCATTCGTTTGTACCGCCGCTACAGGGTGTCTATAAAGTAACTTAATCCAACCAAAAAATGTATTTCCGAACCCATACATTTCCAAAATCTTAAAAAGATAATCCCATTCTACCATATTAAACACCTTTTCGGTGTCAAGTGAGATGGCAGCGACCGGAGACTGATCATTCGCTAATAACCACATGATATTGATGAGACGCCTAATGTTAACAGAAGAGCTACGGCCCCGAATAAACCCCACCTGATCTATATGTATAAGAGATGTCATAACTTTATCGGTTAGCCAGAATTTTTGCCAAAATTTTTACATCTAGCTGGATCAGGGAAATTGGACGGTAACTCCTACACTCGCTTGGATCTTTGTCCTTTTTAAGAATCAGACTGATCCGGGCTTGCATCATGGTTGGCAAAGCTTTTCATTCTTTACTGATTCCGTATAAGCTTCTTACAAAATTGAAGCCAATTCTGTAGCATAAGATCTAAAAAATTCAGCGGCAAAGCCATCTGGCCCCGGAGCCTTGCCTGTAGGCAGGGCCTTAATTTATATATCTAGCCAAAACTTTTCCTGCTTTGTCCCCCGACTCAAAATATGACTGTCTTGCCCTGAATAACCAAAACTCCACATTCCGCGACAAAATAGTATTATATCTATATTTCAAACGGGTCAATTCTCTGAGGCCATTAGACAACATTTGGCGCTTCAGCTCTGTCTCTGCACTTTTAATATTCTCTTCCAACTCCACGAGTTCTTGTGCTATGGATTTTTTTATGAATGAGGCATACTGTATGATCCGACCCCTAAGAACCGCCTTAAGTGCCTCCCAAGCCACGCCCACAGAGGATACTGAGAACCAGTTGGTCTCCATATAAACATTTCACATAACCTAATTAACTTTCATGAGTTTCGACACTTTGACATCACCCCTCCCCAACTGTCCCCACCACTTTTTAAACAAACTTGACACCCATGCATTACACCCTAATTTTCTGTAAAGCTGCTTTGAAATGATGTGTATGGTGAAAAGGACTTTACAAATAAAAATGACTTGACTCAGTGTTTGCAGACATGAACTAAAAGCCACTCCAACTGGGATTTCATGCAGTGTTCAACATTAGACGATGTTTAGAAGTTTAGAAGCCACAGCTGTACGCGTCAATGAGTGATGGCGTGCTGTAGGTGATTAAAGTCTGTCAGGAATGTTTGGAGAAACAGGACTTTGTGTTTGGAGACACATCCCGCATCTGCTGCACATCTTGAGCACTGCCAGTTTAGTCCTGTCCTTCCTGCAGCAGTTCCAGAAAGCTGCGGGATAGGCACACAGAATGGTGGAGGGATACATGTGAGTATGTGTATGTGTGTAGGAAAACCTTCATTTATTTCATAAAAATGTCACTAGGTCTGTATAAAAAACTCATATTGCAATGGAAAATTTCCACCATTATACAAAAAAAAAAACAATTTGTGTTTATTGTTGATAACAGTTAAATAGTTCATCTCATATCTATCCTGTTTTTTCCATCAATTCTATAATGTTGTTTTCATTCAAGCACTTGCTCCAAACACAATTAGACACAAATCTTAATTTTCATGCACTGTCTCTGTTCCTTGTCTTAGGAAGCTGTATCACCCCAATAATGCCCAGCTGGGTATGGCCATCATGAGAGCAGGCGTCACACACTGGCATGCAGGTTTAATCGAGGCTGCTCATGGTCTGATCTGTAGAGCTTATGGCATCTTGATGATCACACACAGACCACATTACCCCACCACCAAAGACCTAGAGGTATCACACGCACCCCATACAGTCATCATCATCACTCAGAAAGCAAAGCTTCATTTTCATTTCATTGAGATATCTATAGCCTCATTGTCTTCTATCAAAACCTAATTTATTCAAAGTACAAAACGCTACTGTGATCTTAATCAAAAGTGAAACCCATCAGATTTGTCTGTGATAGTACTCGGTTTATTAGCAGAATAATTGTATACAGTAGCACATTATAAACAGCTTCTAATAATGCATGTGATATGTGTGTTTTTCAGGCGATGTGGACGCAGATGGAGATGGAGCTGCGCTTGTTCAAACAGAATGAGTATGTTTATCACAGCATGAGGGAGACCGTGCTCACCAATAAACCCATGACAGTCGCTGGTGAACACGTGCAAATCAAAGCCGCTTTGTAGACCCTTCACATTTCACATGTAGAGATCTCATACAGTATCTTTATTAACATCAAACATGAAACAATGTGCCTGAATCTGCCTGATTTGACTACATGTAATAAAGGCATTTCCAATCGATCAGAGTGTCTTGTTTTAACTCAGTTGAGATGCTTTTTGTGGTTTATTTCCAGTCATCAGGAGATGCGCTTGCTGATCCTCTTGTACACGATCCCATTAAAGGTCATCGTCTGAAACAATACACAACTCAAATGTCAGGAATAGTTCAGCTATTCTGTTATCATGTACTCACCCGTATGAGTCATATGGGTTTTAAATGAACTGGTGATGTTCAGTGTTCACTCACATTACTGATGGTGTCTCCATGCAGCTCAGTTACAGATTCAATCCCCTTCAGAAACACTGTCAGTTTATTCCCGTCCATGTGAACTACAGTCTGACACAAACAGAGACATTGCTGTTAATAGAGATGAAATACAACAAGCCAAATCTTTAATATCTGGTGAATCTCCTGAAACCTGTCAAGAACATGTTCAGGTCATATTTCACCAAACATGAAAGATAAAGAAGTATATTTTGTTACAGGACCATTAAGATCTTTTGCATCGTCACATAATTTTATGATAATTAAAAGCATATTGAACCCTTAAATGCGTGGGTGTTCAGCCAAACATTATTACACACCTCGGGTCTTGATAGCACATAAGTCTATCACAAATGGATCTGCAAAATGCCCAGATAGTGTCAAAGTTTCAAAGCATTTTTAAGACTAATAGAATAGAATATATTCTGATATATTTGGGTATTTTTATTTTTCATATATCAAAGAGATGATGCAACAAATATAGAACAGGATTAATTACTTCCACGCTGATATTTTACAAGACGCAACTGGCTGTGAAACACACACTGAGCTACACATAACCAGTGTTGGGGGTAATGCGATAAAAGTAATGTGTGTTACGTAATCAGATTACTTTTTTCGAGTAACGAGTGAAGTAATGCAATATTTTCTATTTTAGACCATAATATCTGAATTACTTTTTAACATTAACATGTTGCTTTTTGTACACCTCTGCTGTCCCTGTATTGCGCGAAATCATGAGTAAAAGTGTACAAACTTCGGGAAGGAGATGTAGTGCATGATTGGCATTGTTGTTCTATAGAGTGTGAGGCCTGAGACTATTTAGCAGAAAGAGACGAGTCACTTCTATTTAAATGAATGGGAGAAATTGGAATGCCCAACCAAGAAGCTCTAGCGCCCAACAGTCAATGGATGTAGAAAGGAAGTCCCGCCTTGCAGGTAAAAGAACCAATCACCTTTTAGATGCATCGCCTGTCAATCAGCTTGCTAACGCACATGCACATTTCGTATTTTTAGCTTGATGTGAGGTGAACAACATTCGGTTGAGTGAAACACGGTTGATTCATGTGTTAATACACACTGCATTAAAGAAAATCAGTAAAGCGTTTAGGCAGAGGGATTGTAAGAATAGTCTTCCACTGGCCATGATATGATACACAGGGTGAAATATTCGCTCAATTCACTGATTTATGCACCGAACTCCTCCGTGTTACAGCTCCCCGCTGACTCTGGATCAGTGGCTCAGAGCGATGTTCTACATCGACTGTGTACACAGAGAAAATGTCTTAGTTTCTAAAAATATTCTACATTTTTGTTTTATAATAAACAAATAGTTTGATTCATGAAACAAACTGTTTTATGACATTTTGGTAGCATTAAAAATAATTCCATTCAAGTTGTATCAGCAAGCGCAGTAGCGTCTGTACGCACTGTGGATCAACTCAAAACAAGCGTGCACTGAGATGACTTAAATTAAAAATATTCATTTATTCATCAGACTTATTCCTTGAACATGTTGAATTTTATCCTGACTTTTGTCGATGGGCACTGGATATGATGACATATATGATGCAAGTTCAAGTGTTGGACTTTGCTGCTTTAGGTAAGACAGTGGTTATTCTTCATTATTCATACTGGCTGCCATGTTGATGGAAAAACAAATCATGCATATTCATGTTATTGATTCTTTATTATAAATATGACGTGAAGGCCTACTTTCTAAATATCTGTTTGTTTACTGTGTTGTTTTGACACGAGTGTTGTACAGTAGGTAGCATGACCTGTAATGTCTCTTGTATGCAATGCATGGCTTATTTGTATGGAATGCATAGTACAAGAGAAAGTGGCTGTGAGAAAAAAATAACGCAAAAGTAAAGTAACACTTTCCATAAAAAAAATAACTTTAATTAATGAAGCTACTTTTTTAAGGAGTAAAGCAATATACTTTTAAAAGTAACGTTACCCAACACTGCACATAACATATAAAATACATATGTATTTTCTCAGGCACTTTTTAAAGTCTAAATAGACGCACAACTTACATAATTTCAGTAGTACACCCAAATGACAATAGCCATATCATACTGTTCATATGTTAAACTTGCTATCGTTTACTTACATGTTGTTTCTTCATCAAATAGCATTGTCAAATGTAAATCTAGTCAATCACTGAAACAACTGCACCACCTTGAGTAAGAAATATAATGTATATTATGTATGTTTTCATGCATATGGGATACTGATAATTTACCATCGACACAGAAAGTCAATGTAAGATAGAAGTCATTTGTATGAATATAGTACTCATTTGCCTTGTTAATAAACAAAGAAATATACAGAATTGTTTTGTTTTGTTTTTTGTTACACTATTCATAAGAGAAAGGCTGAGGAATATTAAAGTCCCAGGTGTAGTAAGTGTTAAAGCCTTTTTTCTCAATTCTCTGTAGTCTATTGTAACGTAAAAAAAATAAAACAATAAAATAAAATAAAAACTTAATTTGCCCTACATTACTGTAGGGCAAAATAATAATAATAATAATAATAATAATAATAATGATTTAGTATTTAAATTGTGATGTATTTATACATTATTGTAGTATTTGTTGTGCTGCCATTAATTTATGCTGAAAAAACGAATTAATTGTATTATAGTATTTTGTAAAAAATACTTGTCATAGTCATTAAAATAATGTCACAATGCCAAAAAAATTAATGGACCTGAATAGACTTCAATTTATTTTTGCAAAATATGCTGCATATGCAGTTAATCTTTCAAAATGTGAATACAGTGTCTACTGTCAATGATATTTCAAACAATACTGCATATACTAATATGACTGATAACATGTCCCAGTAGATTGATGTTACTCACTTTGGCTTTTTCTCCAGTGAAAGTCTCCAGTTCACACTCTTCACCCACAGTAAACGAGTACACGATCATTTTAGTTCCTGCCGTCACGGTGACATTAAAGTCATTTCCTTTCTGCTGTATGTCGGAGATGCTCTTGATTTCTTTACCTTTATCAATCTCATCATCTGGCAGCCCTGACACATTTTCACAAACAAGACAGTAAATGAAACAGATGTCAAGTGACTCATGTTTGGAAAACTGCAATAGATTATTTGCTTACGCACAACAGTTAAATGTTCAGATATTCTCATGTAATGTTTGTTTGTTACTTACCAATCGCCTTCATGAAAGTTTCAAAGTTCTCGTGTGACTCCAGCTGATATTTCCCACTGAAATCCATCACGAACTGAAGACACAAAAACACTGAACATTGATTGACATTTCCTAGATCTGATCTCAGCAGTTAATTCAAGATGACTGACATCAAAACAACACAAACTGGACTTGATAAACTGGATTTAAACTTGATCTTTGAGGACAGACTTACTGTTGATGTTTGTTCAGATCAGTTTCAGGACCCTCTTGTACAGTAAGTTGATCTGAACTCTCTGCTGGGTGGAATGGGCTGGTTTTAGTGTTTTTGTGCTCAGTCATGGTTTATTACATCAGATTTTACAGCTATCAATAGACAATAGGATTATTCAAAGGCAGATTAAGATTATAGCCATTAAGAAAGCAACTCTCACTCATTAATGGTGGAACAAATGTCCAAAGGTGAAGTTAACAAACACTGGCACAAATCAAGATTTTTCCATCAGAGCCCACAGCAGCTCCTTCCTCATGCATTCATGATCTTCAAACAATTTCACTAGGAAAGAGTTGAAACTGTCAGTTTTATCAGTGTGTAAAAACATGACTGCTCTTTGCGATTATAACGTGTAATAAAAACCCTGCTTAAACCAGACCAAGATGGTCTTCCATCCTATTGCAAGACAAGTGCAAAATCATCATACTTTTAGAGACCAGAAAAAAAGCCATTTTTGTGTGTTGTTATTTGAACCTGAGAGACATTTTCCCTGACAATATTTCAGCAATCATTTTGTGTCATGTGTCAATCTATCAGCTGTTAGAATACGATTTGCGAATGAATCACACTTTTGAGTTGGCTCTTTTTACTGAATTGGTTAAACAGGTTAGCTAAACGATCTGAATCGGTGCACAGTTCAATCCAAATCATTCAGACAGATCACTCTCGCACTGAATCATTTGGAGCAGTTTTTTACTCAGTAAAGCAGTACCGGAGTACACTGAGAGCACAAAGAGCACTGGATGATTACATACAATCCATTGAAACAAAACCACCAAATGGATCCTATCGTTTGCCAACAATAAAGTTGATCTTGATTAAATTCACCACCTGTGTGTGCAGCTTGTGAACAACTCAGTGCTGCAGGAAAACACATTTTCAAAATCAAAAGACTATCAAAACACTGACAGTACACTAAAGCACTGAAAAGTACCATTGCATGTACATTGGAGTAACATGTAAAGACCATAGTACATGAATATGGTAACCATTTAGTACCATACAATACATCAAAGTGCCATGGAATTACCATCTGATACTTTAAGTCACCCGAACTGACCCTTAGGTGCTGTTTTGCATTAATTTCTCCCTGGGCAGCTTGCCTCCAGACACCACTAGACATTATGGGTACTTGATGAGGAACCTGTGCTTCAGTACTGACAGGGCTAGAAATGCCCCCTTCTCATGGTACTGTCTTAAAAGGTTTATACTGTATGTTATTGTTAAAAATACATTTCTCTGTAGAGAAGGTTTTTAATTGTTGGTCAATATATACACGTGTCAGATGCCACGTGAAGTTAAAAATGGTTGAATCTTGAGGCCGCTGCATTCTGTTGCGCTCAGTCTAGCTGATTTTGAATACAAGAACGTGTCTTGTGTGAATGGCTCTTTACTCCTTCTGTACTGTCTGCTCCTAGTAAGAGTGGTTTGATGAGATGAGCTGCCTGGAGTAGCAGCTAAGTTGCAGTGACTGCATACTTGCAAAAACATGAATATTTAGGAATCACACACATTTACGCAAGTTAATTACTGAGAGCAAATAACTGGCTATCACCAGACCCAGACTTAAAGGTGCTTTAAGCGATGTTGGCAGTTCTAGAATTTCTACAAGCTAGCCACACCCCCTCTTTCCAAAATTCCACCCTCCAAAGATAGCAAACAAGCATTATTGAGACAGACACGAGCAGAAACGGTTGTCAAAAACAACAGCAACAAAATAGTGCCCTCAACTGACTGTTGTGACTGTGACTGACTGTTAACTGTTGTGAGCAACTCAATAATTCGCTGCAATTACAATACTATGAGAATGTGAGAAATGACTGACAGGCATTCAGCATCAGAGACATCTTTGTTTGCTGTTTACAGAGTCTAGAGCTGTCACAGTGACCGGTGAGATATCTCAGTCACGACACTTATTTCATTAATATCTTTCAGGGAATAGGAACATTTTTTGCATTCATTTCCATGAAAAAATCACTTGTAGCACCTGTATGGCAGGCTTTTTTTTTTTTTTTTCTACACTGATTTTGGAGGAAAATCTGTGGTATTCTGCATTGAACAATGTGTTAAATGGAGCTGAGAGTACTTATTGGTAATAATAAAAATGACCAAAAATATTGGTAATATTTTATTTACAAAATATTTTTTAACTGATGCTTCTCCATGCCCCATCAGAGCCAAGGCAGATTCTGCTCTGTCAAGGTAGAACCATGCCAATTCTTGCCCCGTGAGCCATGAATACTTTTGCCCTATTTCCAGTCAGATCCATGCACGATTCTGCTCCATGTTCCATCAGAGCCCTGGTCGATTCTTGCACCTGCCCTGTCAGAGCCAAGTCATTTCTGCGACATTCTTGTCCCAGGACCGGTTTGAGCCATAGCTGATTCTGTCTGTGCCCCATCAGTTGGCTGTTTTTGCCCCTTGCATCATCAGAGCAATGGATGATTCTGTTCTGTGCCCCATCAGACCCATAGCCGAATCTACTATATGTCCAGTCTTAGCAATAGTCAATTCTGCTCAGTGCTCCATCACAGCAATGACCGATTCTGCCCAGTCACCTGTCAGAGCCATGACCAATCCTGCCCCCTGCCTCAGTGACGGCCAATCCTGCCCCCGCAAAGGTTTTGACCGATACTGCCCCCTGTATCAGTGATGACCGATCCTGCCCCCGCTACAGTTTTGACCAATCCTGCCCCCTGCCACAGTTTCGACCAATACTGCCCCCTGCCTCAGTGACAGCCAATCCTGCCCCCACCACAGTTTTGACTGATACTGCCCCTGCCTCAGTCACAGCTGAACCTGCATCTGAAAAAGTTTTGACCGATACTGCCCCTGCCTCAGTTACAGCTGATCCTGCCCCCGCCACATTTTTGACCAATACTGCCCCATGCCTCAGTGACAGCCAATCCTGCCCCCACCACAGTTTTGACTGATACTGCCCCTGCCTCAGTTACAGCCGAACCTGCATCTGCAAAAGTTTTGACCGATACTGCCCCTGCCTCAGTTACAGCTGATCCTGCCCCCGCCACAGTTTCGACCGATACTGCCCCCCTGCCTCAGTGACAGCCAATCCTGCCCCCACCACAGTTTTGACTGATACTGCCCCTGCCTCAGTTACAGCCAAACCTGCATCTGCAAAAGTTTTGATCGATACTGCCCCTGCCTCATTTACAGCTGATCCTGCCCCCGCCACAGTTTTGACCGATACTGCCCCCCTGCCTCAGTGACAGCCAATCCTGCCCCCACCACAGTTTTGACTGATACTGCCACTGCCTCAGTTACAGCTGAACCTGCATCTGCAAAAGTTTTGACCGATACTGTCCCTGCCACAGTGATGGCCGATCCTGCCCCCACCACAGTTTCGACCGATTCTGCCCCCTGCCTCAGTGACGGCCGATCCTGCCCCCACCACAGTTTTGACTGATACTGCCCCTACCTCAATTACAGCTGATCCTGCCCCTGCCAGATTTTGACCGATACTGCCCCCTGCATCAGTGATGGCCGATCCTGCCCCCACCACAGTTTTGACCGATACAGCCCCCTGCCTCAGTGATGGCCGATCCTGCCCCCACCAGTTTCGACTGATACTGCCCCCTGCCTCAGTGAAGGCCAATGCTGCCCCCACCACAGTTTCTATCGATCCTGCACCCTGCCTCAGTGATGGCCGATCCCGCACCCTGCCGCAGGGACACAAATGCTGTGTGATGCTCTATGGTGAGCAGCTGCAGTCAATCTGTTAGCCCTGCAGACACTCGAGAAATGGCTCAGGGACATGGCCGATTCTACTCTGTGCCCCATCAGAGACAAGGCCTATCTTTCCCCATTCCCTGTAACAGTCACGGCCGATCCTGCACCCAGTCACAGTCACGGCCGATCCTGCTTGATGCTCTATGGAGAGCTGCAGAAGACTGACTCTGTGCTGTCAGTGTTAGCATCAGTGTGTGGTTGGCTGCTGTAGACCTCATCGTCACTGCAGGCACTTGAGAAAGGGCTTGTGCATATGGACATCCTATCAGTGGCATCAACCTGTTCAACAGGCTTAACAAAAATAAACCTGGTGTGAGGCCATTCATGAGCCATCTGCACATACAGAAAAGAAACAATAATTAGTTAAATGCTGTGACACAGACAATCCAATTTCATAAATCTAGCTACCCCTGAAGCTCATGAGCAGCACTCTATTCCAGCAACTGATTTTGTTTTTCTGTTGAGGTAACTCTACGAGTGCTCGTTTACAATTATAATTGAAGTTCTTTGAGTTGATAGTAATGGGGTGATATGATACTGTTTTGTTATGAAATCTGACAGTGGGCATCAATGAACTCACCACTGAATATTTCCCTTCCTCTAAAGTCACTTCCTTAGGCAGGTCACTGGTAAACCTTCACACAAAGAAATGGCAAAAATGATTTTTTCAACTATCATTTGATTACAAACCTTGCTTTTTATTGCCTGATGGCTTTCTCAAAATGTGTGTTAACACTAACAGCAGTTAAATAACTGGAGGTCACCAAATAAGTAATTTTACTGTTGTAGGTGTTCTTACATAACTACAGTATCCAGCTGTAAAAGGAGGCCCATTATGTGAACTCTACTGATTACACTCCCATTGGTTGTTGCTGATCATTTGTATAAAGTTTAACTATGCTCAGCTTTGTTGCACTGCCTGTCACCAGTGTTGTTATCATTAATGAAAACTAAATAAGTAAAAAAAAAACTAAATGAAAACATTTTCGTTAACAGAAATAAAAACTAACAATTAAAACAGGTTAAACTATGGCCACGTCCACAATAATACGTTTTAGTTTGAAAACGCATCTTTTCTGCAACGCCGCTTTTGTCAGCGAAAACTGAGCTTTTCTGGGAAAACGGATATATCTGAAAACAATGGCATATTTCTTGTCATGTGATGCAGTCATGTGATCCATTCGACTAACAAAATCAAGATGGCGGCCCGTGTTGTAGCGGTGCTTTTGTGCCTGATATCCACGTTGATAGCATTGTTAAAGATAAATGTTACTTTGTACAACATTCACATTGCATTCCTTCAAAGGCAATGGGAAGTTTACTCGGAAATGGCGTTCAGCAACGGAACATGATGACAGATGCATTTCAGACCATACGTGGAACGGCGATTTTTTGCATGTGCAGTAAGGGGATTTAACCGTTTTCAAACATTCAGTGTGGACGAGCAACTTTTGGAAAACTCTTAAAATGGCAGTGTGGACTGAGAGCATTTCGAAAACGAAAACGCCATTTTCAAATGTATCCGGATTAATTTCAGATATAGTTTTTGGATAAGCAGTAGTTACACAGTATTGGTATCAGTATCTTTACAACCTGTCTTCATTAAACATGAAATTGCCATTAGATAGGGATAACAATTGTGGTGCCAGAGAAATTTAACGTTGTTAAACATATTTCAATTATATCAGTTGATTAAAATTGAAATAAAAACGAAATAAGCCTACACTAATTAAAAACTCAAACTAAACTGAAACGAATAGACCTTTTTCACAATAGCAACATATACAATTTTTGATGCGAATGATAACGAGGCTGTAAGAGATAGATTTATAGTCTCTTCAACGGGTTGTACAGTTGCATAAAGTGTTTTTGATTGTTTCGCTCCATCCAAGAAATTTCAGTAGACAAAAACCCCCAGAAAACATGAGTTGTGGAAAATAAGATGTGATCTAGGAGCTTTATACAGTTTTATATAGTACATGCCATTGAAGTCAATGTAAGTCTATCCCTCACAGCCTCGTTTTCATTCATGTAAAAAATCAAATATGGCACTACTGTGAATAAAGTAATATAGTCAATGAGTGAAAACTAATGAAAAAAAAACTAAGTAAGACAAATTTAAAATAACAGAGAAATAAAAACTAAATTAAAAACTATGATAACCCTGCATGTAACTCACATCACCTCATCTCTCATTAAAAATGAATGACTTTGTCAGAGAGAATGCCCCTTTAAAGAGTTCATTCTGAAATCATCAGCACTTTATATATTCTACTGCGTCATCTTCAGCTCTCTTCAGGTTCTGTTTACTTCATCGTAATATGTAAATTAAATTCTCGAAATAAAGAACAATATTTTGCTCTCTCTTCACACATTTTTGGTCTTCAAATGATTCCCTTTCTACTGTGCTGCTGTTCCAGTGTTTGGTGTTAAATGCACCTTGAAAAACGAAGAAAATGAGACATATGACTTACTCTCTAATTTCAGGAACAGGTTTTGGTGCATCCTCATCTAGAGGTTCCACTCTCATTCCGTGGCTGCAGAGGAAGGTGTGTTTGACAGACTGCCACACTTTCCGGAAGAAAGCGGAAATCACTTTCTTCTTACTCACTGAGGAAGAATCACAACAACAGTACAAATTAATCAGCATCTCAGTGTACTGTTGCATGTCAAATGCTCAGCTGTCACTCACCTCTAGTGTTTTTGGCAGGAGTAGATGTCGCACCAGATGCCAAATCAGCGTCACTCAACCCTGAGTGAGTGCTCTCAGTGTCTGCGAAGTAGAAGCTGCTGACGCTGACCTCTGGATCAACATCTTCATCATCCTCTTCCATGCAGAGCAGCCGTGAGGAGCTCAGGCAGAAACTGTCAGAACTGCAATCCGGTGAATTGGGGATGGCAAGGGGAGTAACGTTTAGGGGAGGGAAGTGTTGGGGGGCAAAATCAAGGGGGTTGAAGTCAAAGCTAGAGGCCGATGAGACACTTGGACTGTGACAAGTGAGCTCATTGGCCTCAAGATCTTCAAAGTGCATCATGTGGAAACTCTGTAGAGAAGAGAGACAGGAGAGGGCAAGGGTATCACACATCCAACACACTGTGGATTTGAAGATAGGATAAAATATGTTTCAACTAACCAACAAAGTCAAAATGCAGTAACTACACATTTTTGTCAAAATTGAGTTTGATCAAAATCGGGTCTCTTAGACTATGATCTGTACTCCGACAGGCAGTTTGGCTCAACTATTCTCAGAGAAAGCAGAGTGTGAAAATGGGAAAATCCATATTTGGCTGGAAAATTCAAAACATTGAAGCCATTTTTGGGTCATTATCAAAATATGGTGTCAAACATGTCCCTTGACTTTTCAGTCATGAAAAGATTTCAAATAATATAAAATGGTTTGACAACAAAAAGCTGTGGAAAAGAACTTCCAAAGCTCAAAGTTCAGGGGAAGAAGAGGCTGCTCAAATGTGAATCGGCCATGTCCATGAGCCATTTCTCAAGTGTCCGCAATACTAACAGATTGACTGCATACAGTGATTTTACATCATTGAAAAAGTTATTAATTTACATTTTAACTGTTTTTTTTTTGTTGTTTTTTTACTTTTGTCATTGGTGTTACATTGTTGGATGTAACACTCATTCACTAAACAGGGAGTGAGGGTATAGCGGCAGCCAATCTTTCATGTGAAAGATCATTTTTTTTTCTTAATAATAATAATGATTTAATGGTATGATTTACTGGTTTTAATCACCAACTTTATAATGCTTTTGACACCATCTTAAAAAAAATACCTTTTAAGATAATTTGTTACAACCTGTGCTTTATTTGTGAAACAAAGTAAAAAATAAATAAATAATAAAGAACAACAGTCAAGTTGTCCTTTATGAATAAAATAATGTCAAGATGTTAAAAATGTTTACCCTCAGCTTTTATGGGCGCAAACTGTTCAATAATGTCCACATGTTTTGAAAATGAGCCTTTTCTCAGTTCAGTGTTGGCGTAGTTACTGTGTTTTGGCTTTGTAGGGCAGTAAATCTAACCTAAGGACAGGTGACTGTTCAAACATGACGGGTGTTACAGGGTAGTTTTCATAAAAATGTGAAATCCAGAAATCATATCTTATTTTCATGTTAACTGTCATAGAATTACAAAAGGCACAAAAGTATTTGGACACTTTAGTCACACTTAAATATGTCTGAATATTAGATAACAAAATACTGAACCAAGAGGTGTTTATTTGATATTTAGCACATGAAAACTTTTCAAGCAAAAATTCGATAAAAAGAAGTTTGTTAGGTTTGAAATGATACAGATTCAATATTGAAAATGAAGACAAAGTATACAACTAACTTCAAACATACACTAAAAATCACTAGTTGCTTAAAAATAATTGTAAAAATGTCTTGAAAACTGACCGTGTTGTCCATGTCGTTTGTTTTCTCGATCTGAGTGGATTCTGAGTCTCCTGTGACGTCACACCCCATAAGTGACGTCACGTTCCATCAGCTCGTTCTAGACACGTGCGCTGTAGTCTGTCGTTCTGTTCTCTGTTGTTTGGAGAGAAAAAAAGTATAAACAGCAGCACTGACATGGAAAAACCTATACTCATTTACCTTAAATAAAGTTGTTAATTACATGTCTTAATAACGTCTGTGTTTTGATTTTAATTAATACCTGCAATAGCGACCTACTGTAAATAACCCTAACCATGAACATGTGTGTAAAACATTATTCTTCAAAAACAACTGTCTGTGTGTGTGTGTGCGCGCGCGCGTGAGTGTGAGTGTATGTGTGTGTGCGCGCGCGCGAGTGTGTGTATGTGTGTGTGTTTTTGTGTATGTGTTTGTGTGAGTGTGTGTGTGCGTGCGCGTGAGTGTGTGTGTGTGTGTGTGTGTGTGTGTGTGTATGTATGTTTGTGTGTGTGTGTGTGTGTATTTATCACTTTGTGGGGACCAAATGTCCCCATAAGGATAGTAAAACCCCACATTTTTGAAGTTGTGGAGACATTTTGTCGGTCCCCATGAGGAAAACAGCTTGTAAATCATAATAAACTATGTTTTATTGAAAATGTAAAAATGCACATTTTTTAGTGAGGGTTAGGTTTAGGGGTAGGGTTAGGATTAGGATTAGGGGATTCTTTTACCCTTGTTACAGTATATAGATCACCCGGGCCTTATTCTGATTTTCTTGGTGAATTCGCTAATTTTTCTGTTAGATCAAGTAGTTACTGTAGATAGAGCTTTAATTGTTGGTGACTTCAACATTCACATAGATAATGAAACTGGCACATTGGGATTAGCATTTATCAATATTCTCAACTCTCTTGGAGTCAGACAAAATGTAATAGGACCAACTCATCGCCATAATCATACACTAGATTTAATTCTGTCATATGGAGTTGATGTTGATACTATAGAAATTCTGCCGCAGAGCGATGACATCTCGGATCATTACCTCGTCTCTTGTTTGTTGCGATCAGCTAATGTTACTCAGTCTACACCACACTATTGTTCAGGTAGAACTATTCTTTCGACCACTAAAGATAGCTTCACTAATAATCTTCCAGATCTATCTCATACACTCAGTAAACCCCAAAGCCAAGAAGAACTTGATGAAATAACAGAAAATATACAGTCATCTCTAGCACTCTTGATAGTGTCGCCCCCCTTCGATTAAAGAAATTTAAAGAAAAAAGCCCTGCACCATGGTACAATGATCACACTCATGCTCTCAAGAGAGCAGCTCGGAAAATGGAGCGCAAGTGGAAGAATACAAAATTAGAGGTATTTCGCGGTGCATGGAAGGATAGTGTCTGTAGCTACAGACAGGCACTAAAATCTGCCAGATCAGCATATTTTAGCAAACTCATAGAAAATATCCACAACAATCCTAGGTGTTTATTCAGTACTGTGGCTAAATTGGTTAGGAATAAATCCTCAACAGAACCAGATATTCCGTCGCAGCACACGAGTAATGACTTCATGAATTGCTTTACTGATAAAATTGAAATAATAAGAAATAAAATTGGAATTATGCAAACATCTGTCATAGCACCTCAGAAAACAGTGTCTCATAATTTTCCTCACGAGCAACTTCAGTCCTTCGCTGTCATAGGTTATGAAGAGCTAACAAAACTTATCGAAACATCAAAAGCCACAACATGTTTGTTAGATCCAATAATCCTGTAATCTCAGAACCTCTTCTTAATATTATTAACTCCTTACTATCCTTAGGACATGTCCCAAGAAACTTTAGAGTGGCAGTTATCAAACCACTTATTAAGAAGCCACAACTTGATCCTGGAGAACTGGCTATTTATAGACCGATTTCAAATCTCCTGTTTATGTGGAAAATACTAGAAAAGGTAGTATCCTCCCAAATATGTTCATTTCTAAAGAGAAATAGTATATATGAACAAATTCTGTCAGGATTTAGGCCTCATCACAGTACAGAGACTGCACTTATCAGAGTTACAAATGACTTGCTCTTATCATCTGATTGTGGCTGCATTTCACCTCTAGTGCTTTTACATCTTAGTGCTGCATTCGACACGATAGATCACGACATTCTCTTGAATAGGCTAGAGAATTATGTTGGCATTTGTGGAGTTGCATTAGCATGGTTTAGGTCCTATTTAGCAGACCGCTACCAGTTTTAGGGCCTCTGCTTTTTTCCTTGTATATGCTTCCCCAGGGAGATATTATCAGGAATCATGTTTCCACTGTTATGCAGACGATACCCAACTTTATATTTCTTCAAAACCCAACGAAATTTCACAATTCTCCAAATTAGCAGTGTATCAGTGAAATCAAAGATTGGATGGCCAGAAATGTCCTTCTACTCAATTCCAACAAAACAGAGGTACTAATTATTGGACCAAAAACCTCTAAAAATAAGCCGCTAAAATATAATTTGACTCTCGATGGATGTACTGTTACATCATCTTCAACAGCGAAGAACTTAGGTGTTATATTTGATACCAATCTGTCCTTTGAAAATCAAATTACCAATGTTTGTAGAACAGCATTCTTCTACCTAAGAAATATTGCTAAATTCATGATTATTGTAATGCATTACTGGGAGGATGTCCAGCAAGTTCAATAAATAAACTTCAATTGGTTCAAAATGCAGCAGCCAGAGTGCTGACGAGAACCAAGAAATATGATCATATTAGCCCCATTTTTCATCATTACATTGGCTACCTGTTAAATTTCATATTCATTTTAAAATTCTGTTAACTACATACAAAGCTTTGAATGGTCTAGCTCCGCAGTATTTAAGTGACCTTCTACCACGCTATTTTCCATCACGTTCATTATGATCGCAAAATTCTGGCCTGTTAATAGTTCCTAGAATATCAAAATCCACAAAAGGAGGTAGATCCTTTTCATATTTGGCTCCTAAACTATGGAATAGTCTCCCTAACACTGTTCGAGATGCAGACACACTCACTCAGTTTAAGTCGAGACTAAAGACTCATCTATTTAGCCAGGCATACACCTAATTTATCCATCAACTCACAATTAGGCTGCTTTAGTTAGGTCTGCTGGAACCAGAAACAGTGATCATGATCTATAACTCTGCAGTAAATTTAATGGCATCTGTGCTAATATTATTTTATTTGTTTCCCTGTCTCAACCTCGGGACTCCTATCCTGAGGTCACCAGAACCAGCTGGATCCAGCTCCATTCCTGCTTCGTGTTGGACTCCACTGCTATGTGTGTCTGAGTGATGATGACTAATAGCAGCCGGTGCCAGCCAAACATCACTTCAGTCTATTACGATGGACTTCAGAGGATGAACTGATGCCAACTCCAACTGTAAGACATGGGATACTTCATATGCCACTGCCTGAGCCTTGGACTTAGGATGGACCCCACCGAACCTCACTGAAATGACCTGCCGGTTGAACTGCGATGCACCTAACTGATCTCTGCCTGCATCGCCTCAGACTAATGATGGACTACACTCTTGAAATGGAATACATAGACTATCATTTAACTGCCAACAAAAGCCTTCATCAGCCAACTAACAAAGGACAACGCATCTATGTGAACTTCTGCAGTTAATCCAGGATGAACTTCAAAGACATTAGTCATTAATCTTACAGTTCATACAAAATCTTTGTTTTAAACACTGACCCTTAACACTTACTTAGTTTAATAATTTTAAACCATGACTTGCACTGTACATAAGTAATATTGGCATTATATTCATGCTGTTAGCCAGAGGGGAACTGGCCCCAACAGTGAGTCTGGTTTCTCCCAAGATTATTTTTCTCCATTAACCAACATCTTATGGAGTTTTGTGTTCCTTGCCACAGTCGCCTTCAGCTTGCTCACTGGGGTTATAAATATAATTATTATTTAATTACTTATTTTTAAACACAATTCACAATCGTATTTTTATCAAACTACACAATGATGACTCTAAGACATTATAGATATTACAGTTTTATCTTCTGTTAATGCCCGATCTTCTGTAAAGCTGATTTGAAACGATGTGTGTTGTGAAAAGCGCTATACAAATAAAAATGTCTTGACTTGACGTTACTTTTCTCAGCGCAGGCAGCGACGATGGGCCCAGATGGACTGTCGTTTGTGATATCAGAATAGCAAATTTATTTAATCGTGTTTTTTATTTATTTATTTATTTTATTTTTAGAGAGAGAGAGATTGCAAGGCCCATTTATATCTCAGGTAGGCCTGCCGATTATAGGAATGAATAGTTTTTTTTAATGAATAGATAAGTTTGCTTTTTCGAGTACAGAAGTAAGACAAAAATGTCTTAAATTTTAATGCCCCCTTGTTTCTCATTGGAAAAAGCTACTTGCCGAAGGGTTATATGCTTTTCCGAATTTAACCATAGCTTTCGACCGCAGCCTTCTTATCTAGTAATCACAATCATGTGTGATTGGTCAATTCTGACAAGCGCTGAGAAAAGTTACAAGTATCACGTGACATCGCTAGATATTAAAATTATTATATTGGCTGTGTCTCGTTTGGAAGGCTGCGTCCTTTCAAACGAAACACAGAATTGTATCTGACCCATGAACCACTAAGCCCCGCCTACTGTTACAGTCACGTGTCACAAAAGTCCCAGAGATCAGCTGCTCTTCATCAGACAACTGACGTGAGCAGAGTCCACTCTGGGTGAAAGTTACAAGCGCGCTTTATATTGACAGAAGTCAGATCAGACAGTGAAATACTGCACAGAGACCCCATCACAGGTACTCTTCTGTTTATTGTTTTCATCCATTTTAAATATACTATTATGCATTTGAAAGAAAGAAATCATTTTAACAAGACAAACTTAAAACGTGAAAAGGCATGAAACCACAAAGATCTAGAAACTGTTGCAGTTCATATCTTTTCCTCTAGACATTTTCATAGGAGAACAATAAATATTCTCAGACGATTCACACATTGACCAGATGATTTGTACATTACAGGTACACATTGACACCGGGGCTAGTTGTCACAATGGCTGTATCACACTAAGTATAATGTTTTAAGTAATAGTTACTGATCTATAATATATTGCATTATAGATCTGTGGTCAGAGACCAAATGTGTGTCGGCTTCAAACGCCTTGTTCCGAACATGTTGTCACAAAAGGGTTTCTCCTTGGTAATACCTTTGAAAATGTACTTTACAGTAAGACGTGAAGGTTTGTGTATACTCTTCAATAGTTAACATGACCCTGATGGATGTTGGCTGGAGTAAAGATGGTGACAACTTGCCCCACTATAAAGAATGTGAGCACACTTGCTCAAACTCAGCTGAATGAAGCGTTCATGAACTCCTCTGATGTGATTGAGGAGGTTTGAGCTGGTGGTCATCACCACAGGACGTGTAATGGTGATGTTCATGTGTATCTGCAGGCGTGTGAGTGATGCATTACTGCAGCACACGTTCAGGAGTTCAGGGCTGCAGCTTCAGAGATGTGCTGTTCTCTGGATACGCTGCAGATGGGGGGATGTTCATGCCTGAAACGCTGCCATCACTGAGTCCAGAAACACTGAGATCCTGGAGATCATTCAGCTACCAGCAGCTGCTGTTTGAGATCTGCTCGCTCTTCATACCTCAGCATGAAATCCCACCACAGCACCTGGACGGTGAGACTGAGAGCATATTTACTGCCGCACGACAGGACGGTGGAACACACATTTGAGTGAAGTTTCTGTAAAAGCTGTTGGCTATAAGAAAGATGCCAGAACTCTTCAAAGAATCACCAAAAAGTACAGCCCCAAAATCCACTTTCTCTCACATCTAATGTTATAGCTCTCCTGAAAATGGACAATTATACACCTAAAAAAAAAAAAAATAATTTTTACGTTAAAAGGACTTGAAGAAGCCAATCAATGCAGTCGCCAGTAGTATAATATTAAGTCAAGTCATTTGTATTATTTTGTGTAGCGTTTTTCACAACACACATCGTTTCAAAGCAGCTTTACAGAAAATCATGCTTTAACCGAAAAAGAAGCTATAATATCTGTAATGTCTTAAAGTTTTCATTGTGCAGTTTAAATTAATTACACAATTGCAAATCATGCCTTAAAAATTCTTTGTCTTTAGTATAATATAAGCTTACAAAACTGAAATTCTGCTAAATGGCCTCTCTATTTCTGATAACCCTTTTAATAACATCAGTTGTCTTAAGAAATGCCTTTAATTGCAGTTCCAATCCTCCACGTGTTATGTTAATTATAATAATTATTTTACCGAATCATCCATAGATATTATTCAGTGAATGCAACCATCAGCATATACAGCCATACCAGTTGAGATAAATGGACACTCTGCAGCGCTTCAGTTGAAGATATTGAACATTACTTTTTTTATTGACCATATTCCATCTCATTTTTGGACAGACTTTAAATTAGACGTCAATTTAAATGTTTTAATGATTAATCGGAGCCGATAGTTGCTTTTTGGGACTATCGTTATCAGCAAAAATCTATGGCGATAGTTGCCGATAATTTATTCATCATTTCGCCATTTCAAAATATGAGTCCTCGGTGTGTTTCGGTCTGTTTATACTTAGAAGTCCCGCATTATGCACCAGATCTTTATTTTTTTCTGGTTATTTTGGGGATTTTTGTTGAACAATAATTATGCACCAGATCTTTATTTTTTTCTGGTTATTTTGGGGATTTTTGTTGAACAATAAACTGCATCTGGGATTTTATATATTTAGGACTCTTTGTCTGTGCCCATCATAGTTAGGAAAGAATAAGATTATTTTATTTTTTGACATTCTGTAAATACATTTTAAAAACTATCAGCTGATTAAACGGTTATCGGCCTTTTCCACCACCTTAGTTATCAGTATCGGCAAAATCCACTATCAGTTGACCTCTAAAACAACACATTTAGAACCGTATGATATTGGCTTGACGAGTCAACATAATCTACCCTGGTGTGTTATATCTTTTCTAACTGACCTGACTTGCAGGTTTTCACACAGCAGATGATCAAAACCCTGAAAAATCCTATAGACTTACATTGACGGAATGTTCAAATGTGCCAAAACTATTAAAACAGGCAACTGTCAAAAAATTCAAAAGTAATCTGCTTTAACCCTTCCTTGGTGTTGCGGGTCATTTTGACCCATTTTTAAAATGGTTCTAAATGTGTCCGAAAGTTCCGCAAGGCCAAGGAAGGGTTAAGTTGCTCTCACTTTCTCTCTCTTTTGCTTTTTTCTTTCTTTATCCAGCCATCCATATGATGTCTGTATATCCATCAAACTTTAAACTTTTAAAACTAGCTTCAAAACTTTCAGACAAGGCTTCAAACAAGCATTAAAGTCTCAACCAACTTTACCTATCAAGTGTGTTTTAAAGTCCGTAAGTGTATATCACATTCTCTTACTCATTTTAGCCAAACCTTTCATTCACATTGAGAGAGAGGCATTAAAAAGCCTTTGAATGTCATATTTTGTAATTCCAACCTCAAGATTCATATATGTAATAATAATAATAAAATATGTCATATGAATGGTTGTAACAGAACAATTAAACAAGTCCAAAAGATGTACCTTGTATCTGTGATCTTCTTGAATTACTGAAAACAACTTTTTTAGATCTTTTTTCAATCTTTCCTTCTAGAGCTCATTTCACAGGCGCTGTCGAAGTTCTCCATTCCAGACGCGGTGAGAATAGTTAAACTCAAAGACTCCCTGTCCGTCCTGGAGTTATTTCACGGTGAGACACTGGCGTTTAAAGATCTGGCCATGTCTTGCACGGCCCGCTTTCTGGAATATTTCTTAAGCAAAGAGAACGAACATGCCACAATACTAGTAGGTATGACATGCCGCGCGTCCCATCAGTATTGATGTGTGGATGAGGGTAACTCTTGTGTGCAGCGACTGATGAATCAAAGTCTCTGTATTCTCAGGTACATCTGGTGACACGGGCAGCTCGGCCATCAGGAGTGTGTCTGGCATCAGTGAGGTGGACGTTGTGGTGGTGTTTCCCCGCGGACGCATCAGCAGCGTGCAGGAGAGACAGATGACCACCAGCAGAGCGGACAACATCCATGTGTTTGCAGGTTAAAGAGTTGTGTGCCATATTTGAATGCTCTCAAATGTGAATGAGATTTACTAATCGGTGCAATGTGCTTACTCCGGCAGCGGACGGGACATCTGATGACATCGACGTGCCGTTGCGGAAACTGTTTGCTGATGTGGATTTGGTGAAACATCACAGCCTCATGAGCCTGAACTCCGTGAACTGGTCCAGAATCCTGGTGCAGCTGGCACACTTCCTGTACGCATACCTGCAGCTGAGCGCACTGGACGCAGACACGCTGCCGGTGCTGGAGGTGCTGGTGCCCACTGGAGGTGCTGGGAACATCACTGGTCAGTATGTGTGCTGATCAACATCTGTCAGGACCACATGTCAGCCCAAAAAAATGATTTGTATGTGTTGTTGATGCTTTAGCTGGATTGATCGTGAAGCTGATGGGAGTTCCTCTTCAGCTCGTCGCCATGACGAACTCCAACGACATCATCCGGCGCACGGTCGAGAGTGGTGATTTCTCCATGGCGAGCGGCGTCAGACGAACCCTTGCTCCAGCCATTGACATTCAGGTGCCACACTGGGACGTTTCTTAGCGTTTACATGTCTGTGTTTGTTCATACTGTGTGTAAATCAAGGTGTGATTACTCACAGGACCCGTACAACATGGAGCGAGTGTTCTGGCTGCTGTCTGCCAAGGATGGCGTGATGGTGAAGAACATGATGGAGAAGTTTCAGAAGACACACGCACTCTCTCTCTCCATGTCACTCCATAAACAGGTGATGTCTCCATCAAGCAAAAGTTGAGTGAAAAGTAATTTTACATTGTTGACATCAGTGTGTTTGCTGCAGTTGTGTGCAGTGTTGTCTTCGGGTTCAGTGTCTGATGAAGGAATACTGGACACCATGAGGAGATGCTGGCAGGACAATCGTTATCTGCTCTGTCCTCATACTGCTGTAGGTGTCTGGTACCACTATAACTGCCCCATCACAGCAGGACAAAACAGGTAAAAACTGAAATAACAAAACAACCATAAGCTCACTCGCACCAGGATCAAGGCATGAGCACATCACACTTGCTGTGAGACAATAATTATTCTTCCTGTGAGATATAATAGTGATTACATAATAAAACAACGTCTCTTCTCTTTCAGATGTTGCATAGCGACCGCGTCGCCAGCCAAGTTTTGTGAAGCGGTGCAGAAGGCCGGTTTGACCCTTGACCTCCCTGAAGCGTTGCAGGCGTTAGACTCACTGGAGACCCGTTATCAAGTTCTGGAAGAATCGGACGACTGGGAGTCCAAACTGAGACAACACATTGAGCTCATCGGCTCCGTGAGACGGCGTGGAGAAACATTTTACCCAGCAGGACGACTGATATCTGATGAGCCCATTTAAATTATTAAATGAAGGATTCACCGTAGCTTTTTAATCAGGAATGTTCTGCTTTTTGCAGTCTTGTTAGGGAACAAAGTAGTGAATTCTTCCTTGGCGATTTGTCCAATTTGAGTGAAATTTGGTGTAAATAATTTAGAGACAAATAAGGTTATTAAGAGAATTTTGAGAATTTCAGGCATAGTGTTCATGCAATGTCCAAAACTTCACAAAATACTCATACAACTCAATCTGAGGACAAATTTAATCAGTTTCCAGTGATAGGAGACACTGTAACTTGGTTTGCCAACCGTTCTTTATAATGTGGTTGCGTCCTGTATTTAAAGGGGTCATGACATGCCTTTTTCTATTATTTTAATGTTCCTTGAGGTTCACTTATTAATATTAGTAATGTTCTTTGCACAAAAAAAGCAGTCATATATTTGTAAAACATGATCATTTTTCACCATCATTCTGACTGTCTGTCAGAAACAGAGTGCTGCTGGTGCTGCTTCTCCTTTAAGATTTGACAGTACACGCCTACTGTTCTGATTGGCTCTCTGCTCTTGACTGACCTGCCATCTCACTGCTCATTTCTACTGGGCGGGGCTACGGAGATGATTAAGGTAAAGTAGGCATTGATATGTTGTTGTGGAGGCGGTCAGATGCAAATGTCTACTCCAGTGTGACATCACAATGTGGAGGAAGTAGAGGTGGGAATCACTAGGTAACTGGCGATACAATATTATATCGATATCTAGGTCACGATACAACATAATTGCGATTCTTTATTTTTGGAGTATTGCGATATCATATTTTACTCACTGTCTTTCATTCTTATTCATAGGCTATTCACCAAATGCATTATTAAATAAATATAAAAGTGCCTCAAATAAATTGAATGTAAACCATATATTTGTGAAGATAAACAATACTGACCCTCAGATTATTTGAGCGATTCATTAAAGAATCGGAGTAATGTTATATCCTATCACAAATAGAGATCCGCAATTGACTCAAATAAGTCTATCACTTTTAAATAAATATTCTAATTTGATATATATTTGACAATAATATATTATTCTTATTGTTGTTGTTATTGTTAATAATAATATAGTTATATTACACTCTAAAACCTTCTGGCTTTTATTTTTGCATAATTATAGGAAGAACTTTTGAGTTTCTGTCTGTAGGCTAGTTAACAGTAGTTTTAATGTGCTTCCCAACAATGTGCTGTGTTTGTTAGTGTTTGTGTGTGTGTGTGTATCTGTGTGTGTGTGTGTGAGAGATTGTTTGTGTGTGAGTGTGTATCTGTGTGTGTGTGTGTATCTGTGTGTGTGTGTGTGTGAGAGAGAGTGTGTATCTGTGTGTGTGTGTGTGTGTGTGTGTGTGTGTGTGTGTGAGTGTGTATCTGTGTGTGTGTGTGTGTGTGAGAGATTGTTTGTGTGTGTGAGTGTGTATCTGTGTGTGTGTGTGTATCCGTGTGTGTTTATGTGTGAGTGTGTGTGTGTGTGTGTGTGTGAGCATACAGACAGTATTTTTCCCTTTAAATGCATCCTTTTGTGATTCACAAAACTATTGTTTGGCTTCAAGAGACTTTGAATATAATGCATGAGTCATATGGACTACTTTAAAAGTGCTTTTATGCTTTTTTAATGTCATATTGGAGCTTGACTGTAATGACCATGACACACTATAACACACATTATAATTAATAATTAACCAGAGCACTAGAAACTGCGCTAATGTGCTAATGACCAAAAGAGCGATCACTTCATTTCTGGTAATAAGGATTTACTGTAAATGTGGAACATAACATTTTTTTTCCGGACCAAAATTTTGCCAATCTCTGAATTTGAAAGAAGGCTGCGGATTTTGAATAGTCTCCGACTCATTCATGTTGTCAACAACTTTTGTTGTGGGTGACATCAAAGGAGTTCCGTTCTGTCTCAGCAGTAAATCATAATAACTGTGCCATCTCTAGAAGGAAGTAGAGAACGAGTCGTTTTGGCAGCTTGGTTTCAACAAATGCTCTTTTTTTTTGCAGTGAGGAAGTTTTGAGTTCTGAAACTTACAGAATGTTTTTATAGTACAATGTCAAAAGATCAAGGAAAATTTGATTCCTCATGTCATGACCCCTTTAAAGATGATATACTGTGTACCTTATTAAAGGGGCGGTCACACTAGGCTTTGAGCACCAACGGACCAGGATATGATGTCATGTGGGAGGTCTTCTGGTGTAAGTAAATAATACATCACAAATAACTAATAATATCATATTAAAAAAGTTCAGATATATTGTCGACTCACTTTTCTACAACATTAAAATACAGCTTTAAAATATGTATTCTTTGTTTTGAGCCAAGAGGTCAACGTGTGACGTTTAGATCTTCTATTGGTCACGCGTCCTCTCGTACGAATTCACGGTTCAGATTTCACCAAACTTGAACTTTGGTACACAGCGTTTTACGTAATTTCTTCACATGATCTTGCGTTTCCTATCTCCTGCGCTTGGAAGCATTTGAACGGGAGTGAATGGAGCACGAAGTGTAGTGATTCATCCTGTATTTTCCAACACATCATTTAATACACTAATTAGAGCTCTTCAACTGGAGGCCTGTGGGTTTTTTTTTTATCCGTCCCTATGCTTGATTTTGATGAAATCACTGTGCAATCTGAAATTGTTTTTTGATGCAAAACCTCTTTAGGTATGCATGTGAGTAGTATGTATACATTTTAAACACTTCTAATTTGCTTGGACTTTGATGATTGCCCTTTGCAGCAGATGTATACTTCATGAAGCTACTGTAGATGTCTGTGTTTAAAGTGATCTCTGCGCATTAACAGTTCTGAATAAATGACGCAATCTCACAAATGAATTCTGCTTGGAAATGATTGTCTACTGTGTGTGTGATTGTGTGTGTGGGGGGGGGGGGGGGGGGGCAAGATTAAGTGGTTCACGAGGACTGGTAATTACAAGGGTATTATGCTATAAATGTGGTTTATGAGGACATTTCTAGTGTCCCCATAATTCAAATCGCTTAAACATACTAAACATTGTTTTATTGAAAATGTAAAGATGCAGAAAGTTTTTTGTGAGGGTTAGGTTTAGGGGTAGGGTTAGGGGATAGAATCTATAGTTCATACAGTATAAAAATCATTATATCTGTGGAGAGTCTAATAATGATAGCTGCACCAACATGTGTGTGTGTGAAGCTGTTTAACTTGTGAGGGTTTTATTGCAGTATAAAAGTTTTAGAAGGGCTTTGTTTATAATGGTGTGTGTATGGTAAAGAAACCAGTTCTGCTGAAGCATTTGGAAAACATACTGCTGTGTAAATCTGATCACTAGCATTTTACAGAATGAGGCCCATTAAAGTATATTCACTCTAAACAGCTGTGAAACATATAATGCACCTGATCCATACAAACATCATTTTTGTTTTCTGCGTATACTGTATACTGAAGTATTACTGCAGATATGAAGGTGTCACAGATGACCCGGCTGTGTGCTGTTATCAGTCTGTGTGACCTTTGACACTCAGCTCTTTATATAGTGCTGTTTGCTTCACAATCATCACAACTGCTCAAAGTACCACACCACTCACATTTTCTTCATAAATCTAGTTTTCTCTTTATGAACTTGAATTTGTGTCAGTTATGAAAGTCAACAGTGATACGTTCTCTCTGACTTTAATAGCTGCACAGTCAATACTATCAATACAGTTCTACTAATATCTGGATTAGCCATGTACGTCTATCGGCTATACAAAGTTTATTTACAAAAGGTCTTCAAGAATCATTCTGATTGGCTGGTGGTCTCCTGAGCTGATGTCACTCTGCTGTCACTGGTGGAGTCTGTACGGGTGGGCGTTGTTTGACAGGTGCAGTAGTTTCAGCAGTAGATCTTGGCTGCTGGCAGGTTGACTGACGGCTGTAGCATCACCGTCACCATCAACACACGAATGATCAATGCTGCAGCCCTCTGATTTACATACAAAACATTACACATCATGTACTGTTTAAATTTCATCTGACTCATTAGTGGGGGGAAAAAAACCTCGACAATCCTTTCTTAACTTTCAATTGTTTAAAAAATGAAACAAACTAATCAGTTTAAGTCAAATAAATCTCTCAGAATCACATTATGACAGAAATCACATGAATAATGTAATTTTGTTGTGCAAGCTACGATTACAAATCTAAATATTCAGTCCAAAAGTCTGAGACTGCATTGAAAATCTAGAACTTTCTACATTTAAACCAGGAATAAGACAACATTTTGGGATTTACAAAATATATTAAGTTTTATCATTCAGCTCCTGTGCATGTTGACATTACAGCAAAAGGGTGACATATTTATATTTATTTGTGTTACACTTTTAACTGACAAACAATTTGTAATGAAAAATTCTTAACATCAATGTTCCCTTAAGTGTTTATAAAGGGGTTCAATAATAACTAATAAATTATTTACTAATGCATTATAAGGGGGCCTGGGTAGCTCAGTGAGTATTGTCGCTGACTACCACCCCCAGAGTCGCGAGTTCAAATCCAGGGTGTGCTGAGTGACTCCAGCCAGGTCTCCTAAGCAACCAAATTGGCCCAGTTGCTAGGGAGGGTAGAGTCACATGGAGTAACCTCCTCGTGGTCGCGATTAGTGGTTCTTGCTCTCAATGAGGCGCGTGTTAATTTGTGCGTGGATTGCAGAGAGTAGCATGAGGCTTCACATGCTGTGAGTCTCCGCAGTGTCATGCACAACAATTCATGTGATAAGATGCGCGGATTGATTGTCTCAGAAGCGGCAGCAACTGAGACTTGTCCTCCGCCACCCGGATTGAGGTGAGTAACCGCGCCACCATGAGGACCTATTAAATAGTGGGAACTGGGCATTCCAAATTGGGATTTTTTTTGAAAAAGCATTATAAATCTTTTATATGCAGTTATAGCAACATGCGGCAACTTTCATCCAAAACTAACATACAAATAACTTACATGTTATAAATGCTTAATAAATACACTTATTCATACTTATCAAATTAATCAAAAACACTGAAACACTGAAGTCAAAAGAATGGTGTTACTCCAAGTGCTGTCCCAACTTAACTAGTCCTAGCTACCTAAAGTCCTCTGCAAAAACACTTTTCAGCAATTCATGCTCATTCACAGCAGATATTATATAATAATGCCTGATGACGATTAAACCATACTCAACTTTATATACATAGGTTACTAATGTTGAATAAGTGTTCTTATTAAGCATTTATAATGTGAGGTAAAATGGCTCACTATTTGGCAGGTATTGCATGAAATTCACCCTTTTTATGCATGCTGTTATAAATGCACATCAATGATGTGTAATGCATTTGTAAATTAATTATTAGTCACCAATGAACCCCTTGTAAACTCTTAACAAAGGGAACACAACTGTAAAGCATTACCGAATGTTTTTAATTGTAACCAAGCACTAGTGATCTCAGGTTTTTGGACCCTGCTGTATGTACAATATGACAAAGGTAAAACTGACCTGAGTCACAGCAGACTCCTGGAGCAGCACAGCGGCCCTCATAACCGCACACTTTCCCACCGGCCTCACATGGGGAGGGCAGAAAATCCTCCTCCAGACAGCGAAGAGTCTCCGGAGAGCCCAGCAGACAGCCGAGACCCTCACCACAGCAGATACTGGGACCAAAACACTGGCCGCGATCCCCCGGACCGCATGACATACACTACACAGAGATGAGACATGAAAATTCATTACATTAGGCATTTCAAAGTCATTTCAATCTACAATTCCATGCCAAAGTGTTGAAGGAATAATCGAACACACCTTTCGAGAGGGCGAATCCTGTATGGCTCGTTTACCACCGATGGGGCAGTTGGAGATGTAACAGGCTGAGCAGACAGACAGCAGATACAGCAGAGAAAACACTGAGAACACACTTCCAGACATATCTGTGCCGGAGACACAAACAAAATCGATTATACAACATCAGACATTCCTTATGCATACAGATATCGTAAAGAAAGATGCAGTACTTACTGTGCAAAGGCTGAAATTGACAGGTAGCGAAACGATTCAGCTTTTGAGCAGTAATGTTCATTTGTATGTGGTTACGAGACTCTTTTATACCTCTTTGCTCTCTTTACTGCATGATATTATCACATTATTACCTGTTAGCTTCAATCAGCAGCCATGATCATCTAAATGTTAATGATGTGACCTGATTAGGCCAGTGCACTGGTCACTACATCATCCAGAAATGGTGGCGTCCATCATTAGCAGCTCGTGATCAGGCATTCAATCAGACAGATGTGAGACAGAAGCTCAGTTCAGAAGCAGAGGGATCTGTGAAGTGGCTTTGAGAAACTTTAGGCTTTGTGCTTTGGCTAAAATGGAGCCAGTGTTTATAGATTACTTCTGAAATGTAATCCAGTACTGATTACAAATAACACGACTAAAATGGTTAGCATTAACAGTCTTTAAGATTGCATTTTTAGGTAATCTAATCTGATTACTGCTAGATTACTCATTGCATGTTTTGATGAAAATCAGAGTCACTGAGTAAAACAAAAGATTCTTAAAGGGGCATGAAATACTAACACTATTTAGTAAGTATTTTGTACTTAGTAAATTAGGAACAGGGATTGGACTATTTTGTTCATCTGTCTTTAAAATCAATAATGAGAGGATTTCTCTAGATACGTTGTAGAGATGTATGATTTGCAACATGTGTTTTCACAGAAGAGTTTGTGTAGTACTTTAGGTAACTAAAAGATTTTGACAATTGGCTTAAAGGAATAGTTCACCCAAAAATGAAAATTTGCTGATAATTTACTCTCAGGCCATCCAAGATGTATGAGTTTCTTTCTTCATCAAAACAGAATTTAAGATTTTTAGGATTTCATTTGTCCCTACAGTCAGATCACTTTAGCAATCATTATTCAGCCTCAGTTGAGTTACAACTGAACACCAGCGAACAGAACTTATGATATGTTGTGTGCTCAAAAACATGACAGGCAGTTAATGTCTGTACTGCCAAGATCTGCCTGATGACACAGTAGTGTGAACAGCAGAGGGCTGAGTACTGAGCCTTGTAGTAACTTGCTCTTCTGCAGAAATTACTTTAACTTCTGAGCTGGCTTGCATACGTCAGCAGAGAATAGAAGTAATTTCTGCAGAATAGCAAGTTACTACATTCTAATTACAGAGTACGAGGACAAAAGAAATGAATAAAACAACAAATATGTATGGATGAATCGTTCACAATAAGACCAGTAACATGCATTTAGATTTTGATTTCATGCTTACTTCACTTATTAAGCTAGGACACGAGAAAGCTTTTGGAGTCAACCCTAATTAATCCATTTGTAGAGTGAAGTGTGAATTCTTGACTAACAGATCCTAGGATCTACGATTAAACCTCGTATTCAATTTGAACACACATGGTGTCCCACAAGGCTCAGTACTCAGCCCTCTGCTGTTCACACTACTGTGTCATCAGGCAGATCTTGGCAGTACAGACATTAACTGCCTGTCATGTTTTTGAGCACACAACATATCATAAGTTCTGTTCGCTGGTGTTCAGTTGTAACTCAACTGAGGCTGAATAATGAGTGCAAAAGTGATCTGACTCAGGTCACTCGCTAACTACCAAATTGTCAAATTGAACACATCCTCTCTGCTTTTTAATAATTTATCTCTAATTAGCCCGTAATAAGTCACATATCCCATGGATTTAATCTAATTATATAATAATTACACTGGTCAAAATGGACAGACGTTTTCTTTGGCCACTCTGATGGAAAGTCACATGCTGCTTTTACCAAACGGAACGGATTGCATTACTTGATCATTTTATTAAAGCACTTGTAGCAGCTGAAACCCAAGGCATTGTGTTTTCAAATAGCTCTAGCTGTTTAAGGGAATGAAAATATCAATGAACCTGATAATCAAATGAGAATGACTGTGAGGGGCCATAAAATGTGTCTGTTTTATTCAACAACAGAAATTATGTTTCTTTCATGTTTCTTTGAAATGTATATAAGCAGTTTGTCTTTACAGTTTCTGTTCAATGTAAGTTAAATCTGTGGCTCTTTTCATCCTTTTTTAAAAATATGTAATTTTTGCAACCTAGTCTCATAGAATGAACATTACTATGACTACATTTGTGCAAACTGAGTTTTACATGCCGCATTCTGCATTTCGCCGCGGTTTCCTGGTGAAATGAACACTAGAGGCGCCAAAACAACTTTTATTCACTTTCACACAAATCACAAGTACAACAACTGATGACTTTATAAACACCTATTACTCACACACTGCTACATTAAGATATTGAAACACTTTTTGCTATAACACATCATTTGAAAAAACAATACATTTTAACGCTTGTATTACAGACATTTACACACTTATTCAAATGTGATTAGGTACAGTGTTGGACTCTAGACTCAGAAGACCACAGTTCAAGTCCACCCAAATACTCAAGCTGACACGTGAGACAAAAGTGTCAAAGAAGTGACATGAGATGATGTGGTTGCTTCAGAAAATGTGCTTTTCATTTCGTATTTGCACACTATCGGTTTGGTTTAGGTGTTGGTTAAGGGTAAAGATGTCTGTTTTCTTCTCTATTTTGATTTTAGGACACTATCGGTTAGGTTTAGGTTTAAGTTTTAGATTAGGAAGGTACATTTTACTCATTAAAACCTCCATCTAATATTCACCTTAAAAACCTCGTCTGATTGCAACAGCATTTCACTCACTTTTGGCACCCCTTACTGGACATTTCACATGGAAACTGCAGTCAAACGTGTAATACAGCATGTAATTTCATTCGACCAAAACACAGTCATGTAATATTCATGAGATCAGGCTGAATTTTTGTAAATGGCAAAAACGTTGTTTAACTGTTATGCTCGTTATTTCTGTAACAGAATGTAATAATCTTTTTTTTTTTTTAATCCCCTTTTCTCCCCAATTTGGAATGCCCAATTCCCACTACTTAGTAGGTCCTCGTGGTGGTGCGGTTACTCACCTCAATCCGGGTGGTGGAGGACAAGTCTCAGTTGCCTCCGCTTCTGAGACAGTCAATCCACGCATTTTATCACGTGGCTCGCTGTGCATGACACCACAGAGACTCACAGCATGTGGAGGCTCATGCTACTCTCTGCGATCCACACACAGCTTACCACGCGCCCCATTGAGAGCCCCATGTGACTCTACCCTCCCTAGCAACCAGGCCAATTTGGTTGCTTAGGAGACCTGGCTGGAGTCACTCAGCACGCCCTGGATTCAAACTCGTGACTCCAGGGGTGGTAGTCAGCGTCAATACCCGCTGAACTACCCAGGCCCCACCACAGAATGTAATAATCTTAATTATGGGATAGATTATTCCTTTAGTCCTGTTGTTGCCTTTACAGCAACAAGTATGTACATTTTGTAATAATGATATTTGAATGCCCAGCGCTGCAGATCTGTTTGAGCTATGGATCTGAAATATCACACTTATGTTCTTCTTCTCATAAAGAATAAATCTGCCTTCTGCACTCATGATATCAGGTAAACCTACATAAAGTTAGAAGCAAAGTCAGTAGCTGTTTGAATAAATGCAATATCATTGAAAGCTGATAGAGGGAGTTTCACTGAGCATTCTGAGGTTTAAAAATCATAAGAGATGATGAGTGAGTAATGTTCTACATTATTAGTTTTATCTTTAAACTGCTCACTTTGTGTAATTTTTTTGTATGTTAAACATTTTCTTTTATCCCAGTTTATGAGTAATCCATTAGTAGTTATATTTCCTGACAAGTGTAAACATTGTGACTCATGTGGTGCTTGCTTTTATGGCCAATGGCCGACGAGGGGTGGGACAAAAGGGCGGTTTGGGAAACCTATTTGAAAACTATAATCCACTTTTGGATTATACTTGCTTGTTTTGATTATTGGGGCCCCTGTGTCTGTGTGTGTGTGTATATATATATATATAAATGTTTTACGGACATCCTTAGCATCTATTCTCAGTTTGGCTGGGAATATCAGTGCAAAAGCCACCTTCCATTGATGTTAGAGTTTCTTGCATTCCTTGACCCGATCACGTATATATATATATATATGTATGTATATATATATATATATATATATATATATATATATATATATATATATATATATATATATATATGTATGTATGTATGTATGTATGAATGTATGTATGTATAATTAGAACTTAAAATAAATAAATTATTGAAATTAACTCCATTTGGTTTATTGTAAAAAAAAAAAAATAATAATAATAATAATAAAATGTTGGATTCTGTGCCCATCATCTGAAAATGTATAATCCAAACAAAACACTGAAATGTTTATAATGAATTTATGACGTTTGTTTTGTTTTGTTGAAATCTTTATTTCAGAAAATATTGTCCAATACAAAAGCAATGGGAATATATGTTTTAATTGGTTTTGGACAAATTGTATTTTTCCCCATAAAGTAGGATGTTATGCCCACTTGTGCAATTTTGCAGTGCATTAATATTGAATAAACAATCGTTAATTTTGCTCTTCGACTGATTTTCTTTTGAAACGCTTATATCCTGTATAATGCATTGTATGTTATGCTACTTTATGCTACTAATATTTAATTATTTTGTTGATTAGTTTTGCTCTCTTGACTGCTAATTCATTCATTCATTTTGTTTGTTGTTGTTCTTTGTTGTCTTGATTGCACTTCCATTCATTCATTTATTTAGGTTGTTTCGCATTACAGTAAAAGGTTTCTTCCCTTGTCTTCAGGTTTCAGCTGCACCTGCACGCGCTGAGCGACAGGCTGCGTCTCAAGTCCTACTGAGCACCCTATCTAGACATGACACGTGTCGTGTAGTCTTTGAGAACGTCGTAGGTGCCCTTGAGTGCTGTGTAGTGAGTGAGGGGGCGCGTGAGGGTTTGTGACGCGGCGCGTGTGCGGAGGTGAGACGCGTGAGGTGGGGCTTCATCATGGCGGCGGAGTTTCGCTCTCAGTCTGTTAAATATCGTCAACAGTCATGAATTACATCATAATAGAGTATTAAAACAGCAACAGCTCGATATTAAAGCGTTTGTTTGTCAGGCTCTTTATCCGCTGAAGGACATTATATCTAATTTACTGTCATCGCGAGGAAATACTGGGACTCTCTTCTTTATGTATTTATTTTGATAGTTTGACGGATTGAAATGTGTTTCAGGTAAATATGATTTTACTCTCGCTGTAAGTCAGTTTTCGTTGTGTTTGTCGATATTCTGACAGTCAGCTGATCCACGATCAGTATTATTGAGATTTAAAGGAAACGCGTCTTTATTTTCACAATCACATTTCATTTAAAATACGCAAACAGATATGTCACAGTTCATTTGAAGTAATCATATTGTTGTCTAATGTTTATTATCGTGCTTGTTTTTGAGTCTTGTGTACTGCGTATGGACGAATATTTATGTATGAGAATATTGAATAGATGTAGATGTAGAAATGAATCCCCTTGTTGTTGTTGTTGTTGAGCTTTAATCTGACCTCAATATCACTGACACAGACACTACTGTAATGGACCTCATAAGTGACTTATTGTACAATAATAATCATTTAATAATTTATCGTATTTTTACATTTGATAAAAACAGTCGTTCTCACTTAAATTCCATTTAATGTTTACAGAACGAACAGAAATTAAAAAACATTTCGTTTTTAGTCCCTTCTCAACACTATCAACAGAAACATGAAGAAGCTCATGTCATAGTGTATTTCCAGCAGGTAATATCTGAATATTCACACATGAACAGGGTACATTTACATTCACCTTAACTTTAAACAAGTGTTTCATCTGTTTTGTTTGTGGAGAGTCAGCTGGTCAACCAAATGAACGTGCTTTATTGAGTCTGTAGGCTGCAGGTAATCCTGAAGAGTTTAGATGATCAAATGCAACAGATGTGTGATTTTTTCTATTCATTTACTGTTAAATAGCATCCATGTTCTGATCAGACAGGTATTGGCAGTTCTGATATGAAGATAACTCTCGTGTGTGTGTGGAACAGGACAGTCATGTGCTTCTCCATGTCTGTTTATGACAGCTCTGTCCAGGTCTACAGATATGTTTGTAAGGGCTGTGTCTCGGAACAGTTCTGGATGGTGTCCGTGCATTAGTGCGAGTTGCCTCAGGACATGTGCTGGATTCCTGACACGTGTAGAATTACACAGAGTTTCAGCTGCTGAGACATTGTAAGACATGCTTCATTTCCATGAGCACCCACTGGAGACAAAACACAAATGAGATCTCTTCAATATCTCAGCTGTTGCTCCTCAACAGCAATTAGATTAAATGGTGTGAAAATAGAGACTGAAGTCTCCTGCTTCTCAGAAGTTTCTCCTGAGACTCCAGTAATCTCACGTTTTCTCTACAGTTTCAGAAGAGATCTCAACAGTGTCTCAAACTGTCCTCAGATTTGTCAGATGTCACAAACACTGCTCATCAACTTTTTCCAACACCGAAAGTTTTGAGCTAATATGCTATTCATGTTAATTTTACAGCTATACTCTATACTCTTACTGTATGCCAACAATTGACTCATTTTTGTCTATTTGTGTTTCTCCTAATGAATTTTATGAAAAAGCAACCTAAGCAATAACATTTCCCTCCGGTCAGGATTAATAATTAGTACTGATGATGTTCCAGAGTCTTAGAGCAATGAATGCATCTCCCAGTGATAAAACATTGTTTTGTTGTCTACAGTGTTTTACTATAAAAATACTTGCATAAAATTGACTAATTTATGTCACTAAATGAAGGGTTAATGACGTGATGCTTTTTTTTTTTTTGTCCAAATCGGCATGAGTAGGACTGAATATTTTTTTTTTAAATATATATATATTTCTTAAAAAACAAAAATAGTGAAGCAATCTTATTTCAAAATATTATTAATATATGAAAAACTTTTGTCTACCAAATCAAAGTCATGTGGTGTAACCAACATGTACATTGTCATTCTGTTGTCATGTGACAAAATACAGAGAAGGCCCCTTTAGACCCTCAATACTTTCTGAAGTTTTAAAAAAATATCAATATTTTGACATTTTTATGAAAAGACTTGTTTTGTTCAGGTCATTTGGAGTAGCCCTGTGAAAATTTTTTGATATTCTTTACTCAGAAATTCATGATATTTGTAAAATATGTATATATATTTACCTTGAAAATATATTTGAAAACTTTTTTTAAATGAATTAAGTTACTCTCACACTCTTTTAAGGTGCAAGAAAAGTATTTAAATGCATTTTACTTCATGGTAATACCACATACACATGGCATTTTTAAAGTAATTATATGAAATTATTGTAGAAATTAGTGAAACCAACATGGACTCAAAGATTACATTTCTACGAACTGAACACGTGTGTTTTAAAACTAGATTTTTAAAAGATTTCTCATTTGTATCATGTTGGACAACCTTATTTGTTAATGACCCATTTCCTTTTGATTTGATCTCTGCAGATAGTCGTAATCAGTGGTGTTCCGCAGGGCTCCGTCATCGGCCTGTCAGCATTTCACCCGGCTGCAGTCAGGATGTCGGTCCCCAAACCTCCTCCTGCTCTCTCAGGCCTGGACAACCTCTCCATCTCATCGCTGATGTCAGGAGACCTGGAGAAGGACGGCGAGAGAGAGGTCGGGGATCTGGCTGACCTGGAAGTGAACCCATACGATGGGCTGCCATACTCCTCGCGTTATTACAGTCTGCTGGAGGAGAGGAAGCAGTTGCCCGTGTGGAGTGTGAAGTTCAGTCTGTTGGAACACATGGAGTCTCACAGTATGATCGTCCTGAGTGCAGACGGAGGAACAGGGAAGAGCACGCAGGTGATGAAACGCCTTTATTTACATCACAGACACTCGCTCAGCATCTGTTGATAGTGTCAAAGTGCTCCAAAATATTCAGCATCTCAGATGTGTAACACAAAATTAAAGCTGGATTTGCAATTACTTGTGAATATGGTGGTTGAAGTGAACAAAGCTTTTATTTCAATAAAAGCTAGTTATTGTTCTCTAATTGTAATCACATTGCAATTAAACATCCACCCATGCAGGCTCCCCCTGTGATAACTAATAATGGATTTTTAATGAGCTTCTGAAAAGTGGTTAAATCATTAATCGGGTGGTTTGGTTAAAGGAAAGTTCCGAGTTCAATAATCGTTCAGTGTTTTCGACCAGAAGTGCAACCACCTAGAAAAGTAGTCCCACTGCTAAAAAAAAAAAAAAAACACTTTTTAATTTTCACAACTTTACAGCTCAAATAAAACACATTTATACTGAAGAATTCATGTAAGTGCTACAAAAATACATGCTTCACATTTCTGATTTTAAACCCTCGAGTACATCTGCCCCATCGACTTGCATTGTAAGTGCATTACTGTAAACACAATTTATGTTTTTTCTGCAACAAAGAAGCCTCAAACCATTTTTATTCTGTTCTATTCTATTCTAGCACACACTTTGTAATGTGTCTCTCTCTCTGGTGTGAGTAGGTTCCTCAGTGGTGTGTGGAGTATGCACTGTCTCATGAGTTCTCTCAGGGTTTAGTATGCTGTTGTCAGCCATACGCTGCAGCCGCCTGCAGCCTAGCGCTGAGAGTAGCAGATGAGATGGACTTGAGTTTAGGGTTGGAGGTCGGCTACAGGGTACCACATGAAGATGGCTGCACTCCTGACACTATACTACGGTACAATATCATTATCAATCCTATAGACTTACATTGAAGGTGGGACTGGAGCAGAATATGACAGAGATTGACTAAGGGTGCACGACTCTTTTCACTTGACCCAGTAAACAACCATGTATTTATTTTGAATGGATAAATACATAAAAAAAAGTCTGTGATGTCAGTCTGTTGCATATGTGATTCTCTCCTGCAGGTTTGTGACGGACTCTCTGCTGCTGGAGGAAATGATGTCAGATCCTCTGCTGCGGCAGTACAGTGTCCTGGTCATTGATGAGGCTCAGGAGCGGACGGTAGCGACTGACGTGCTGTTGGGTCTGTTGTGTGACGTGTGTCGTCAGCGCTCTGATCTGAGGGTGGTGGTCCTCACTGCACCGGCCGTCGCTCACACCTTCACTGGGTTCCTGGGAGAGAACGTCCTGCACCTGAGCGTCCCCTCAGAAACAAACATGGTGGAGATTCTGTACCGAGAGCCGCCGACAGGACATGATCTGACCACTGCTTCCTGTCACGTGATACTGGATTTGCACCGCAGAGGGGAGGAAGGCGACATACTCGTGTTTTTGCCCAGTGTGCAGGTATACACTTCTAAGACGTAGACAGAAAATGTTATTGAGAGTGTGTTTGTGATGGTCCCAGTGGAAATGTGATTTCATAAAGGCTCATATCAGGTAATGTTGATCATGATAGCAGTAAAACACACACACTTTGACTCCCCCTCTGTCAACAGTCACACCCTCTCTCAGTCCCTTGAGCAAACTGACCTCATTAATACTGAAGAAACTCAGAGAGAGACTTGAACAATGAAATCAGGCCATTCATCATCAGAAATTGAACTGCATTTCTGATGATGTATGTGTTGTATGAGTGTAAGACAGATAGACAGGCTCTCATGACAGGCTGATGTGTGTTTTCATGTCTTCAGACACACCTGCAGTGATCACTTTACAGTCACCACACCCTCTACAGACATAACATGACTTTGTGTTGTGTATAAAACTGACACTTGCTTTATAGTTGTAAAGGAACACATTTACCTGTTAGATGCGATTAAAGTTCATGCAGCAGTATGCCTGAAGAATTGTGCTGACTGAAGGGTTTGACCAATAGGTGAGGGTGAGGGTGATAGGCGGAGGGTGAATGAACTGCAGGGTAAGGCTGTGTAACCCCCCAACCCGAGCTTATGAAAGAAAATAATAATAAACAGACTTAAAATAAATGTATTGCCAGCTGCAGCCATACATTTCAAATTGCTTCATGCCTTAAAGGGATAGTTCAGCCAAAAATTTAAATTCTCTCATCATTTACTCACCCTCATGCCATCCTAGATGTGTATGACTTTCTTTCTTCTGCTTGCCACAAACTAAGATTTTTAGAAGAATATTTCAGCTCTATAGGTCCATACAATGCCTTGTAGCTCAAAAAAAGCACATAAAGGCAGCATAAAAGTAATCCATACGACTCCAGTGGTTTAATCCATGTCTTCAGAAGTGATATGATAGATGTGGGTGAGAAACAGATCAATATACAAGTCCTTTTTTTTTTATTACTATAAATCTCCACTTTCACTTTTACTTTCACATTCTTCTTTTGTTTTTTGGTGATTCACATTCTTTGTGCATATCACCACCTTCTAAGCAGGGAGGAAAATTTATAGTAAAAAAGGACTTAAATATTGATCTGTTTCTCATCCACACCTATCATATCTCTTCAGAACACATGGATTAAACCACTGGAGTCTTATGGATTACTTTTATGCTGCCTTTATGTGATTTTTGGAGCTTCAAAGTTCTGGTCACCATTCACTTGCATTGTATGGACCTACAGAGCTGAAATATTCTTCTAAAAATCTTCATTTGTGTTCTGCAGAAGAAAGTAAGTCATACATATCTGGGATGGCATGAGGGTGAGTAAATGATGAGAGAATTCTCATTTTTGGGTGAACAATCCCTTTCATTCCACAAAGCTCTTCATTCCTTATCGATGTCTTTATTCATTAATACACTTCCCCAGCCTTACACACGCTCTGCCTATGAGAAACACAGATTAGAGGGAACGTCAAATCCATATATTTGAGATTTAGGTGAATATTCTGTAGCCAGTTTGTAAAAAAACAGGTGTTTATTTTAACCTGAACGTTTGCTCTGTCTTCTCTGTGTGCATCAGGAGATCAATGAGTGTTGTGTAGTGTTGGAGAAAGAGTGTGTGGCTCTGAGCGCTTATCTGGGGTCACTGCGGGTCATTTCGCTGCACACTGGAGACGGAGCTTCATCACAGCAGGTTTATGACTCTGAGATCGCTCAAGACAAACATCCGGACGAGGAGGCAGCTGGTCTCGAGGACTCTGGTGCTCCGTCTCTCCGGCGCAGGGTCATCCTCACTGATGTGTTAGGAGAAGCTTCATTCTCACTCAACGACATCCGATACGTCATCGACAGCGGTGTTCACCTCAAGACTGTGAGTCACTCAACATCAAACATCAGTCATTCTGTCTGAAACATCTAAAGACTCAACACTGTCCCTGATCTCCACAGATCTACAACCCTCAAATCAGAGCTGATTCTCAAATTCAGAGACCAATCAGTAAACAGCAGGCTAACACACGAGCACAGAGGGTTAACAGCAAACTGCCAGGTTAGTAAATCACAATATTAAAGGAATAGTTCACCAGAAATTAAAGTTCTGTCATCATTTACTCATCCTCATTTTGTTCCAAACTATATGGCTTTCTACTGTGGAATATGAAAGCAGAATTTTCACACTGCTCTTTTGAAAGCATACAGTGACCAGGGGCTGTCAGGCTTGAGAGAAAAGAAAAAAAGCCCCATAAAACTATAATAACAATTAGTTCAAACGACTTGTGCGCTAGTTTCTGAAGCCATACAATAGCTTTTTGTGAAGAACAAACCCAAATGTGAGTCATTATTCTTAGAACATTTTCTTGTTCACTCAAGCTCATAAATCTCATTCGTATTTGCATATATTCAAACATGCCATGTAAAGACACAACACAGCAATTTTGACATCACTAATGCCAAATGTCACCGGTTCATGCAAGTTTCTATATGTGGAAGTGCAAATAAAATCGGAAGATTGTTTTTGGAATAACGACTTATATTTGTTCCACAAACAAAGATATTGTATGACTTCAGAAGACTTTGATACTTTAATACTGTTATGTCATTTTTAAAGCTTGACAGCTCCAGTCCCCCTTTAATTTTGTTGTATGAGAAAGAGCACTCTGGACATTCTGCAATATTTCATAGAAGAAAGTCTTACAGGATTGGAATGACATGAAGGGAACTAAATGATGACAGAATTTTCATTTTTTGGGTGCACTATCCCTTTAATGTTCCTGATATGTAAGAGTCTGAATGTTGTTTGTACAGTCTGTCAGTCACTAGGGTTGTTGTATTTGTTCTCTGCTGTAGGTGTGTGTTTTCGTCTGTACTCTCAGTCGTTCTATGAAGATGGAATGTCTGAATGTCGCTGTCCTGCTGTGACAGAAGCAAACCTCAGTCATCTGGTGCTGCTGCTAAAGAGACTGGACATCGCTGATATGGGCCAGTGCAAATTTCTGGACCGGCCAGGTGAGAATTCACTCCTGTCATACTGAATGGTGCTGAACTTTAGCAGAGTCAGAGTTTAGACTATCAGTATAACGTTTTTGTATCGTATTTTAGCCAAGATCTGCCAGCCAAAAAAGAAAAAAAGAAAAAGGCCAATCCAAGGACTAGTTCTTGCATGGAAGAACTTATATTAACCTCATGAAGCTCTAGATGTGATCCTGAAGCACTAGATATTTCCTGAAGCTGTCGATGTGATCACAAAGCTCTTGATGTGATCTTGAAGTTACAGTAAATGTGATCCTGAAGCTCAAGATGTGATCCTGAAGCTCTAGATGTGATCTTGAAGCTGTAAATGTGATCTTGAAGCTCTAGGTGTGATCTTGAAGCTCTAGATGTCATCCTGAGGCTGTCTATGAAAAACATGAAGCTCTCAATGTGATTACATCACTTTAGATGTGATCCTAAAGCTCTAGATGTGATCTTGAATCTGTAGATGTGATCATGAAGCTCTAGATGTGATCTTGAATCTCTAGATGTGATCACAAAGCTCTAGATATGATCACTGAGCTCTAGATATGATCCTGAAGCTCTAGACACGATCCTGAATCTCTAGATGTGGTCACAAAGCTCTAGATATGATCCTGAAGCTCTAGATGTGACCACAAAGCACTAGATGTGATCATGAAGCTCCAGATGTTATCCTAAAGTTCAAGATGCAATATGTGATCCTGAAGCACAAGATGTGATCCTGAAGATTTAGATTTGATCTTGAAGCACTAAATGTGATCCTGAATCTCCAAATGTGATCACGAAGCTCTAGATGTGATCTTAAAGTTCTAGATGCGATATGTGATCATGAAGCTCTAGATGTGATCACAAAGTTCTATGTGATCCAAATGTTCTAGGTGTGATCTTAAAGCTGTAGATGTGATACTGAAGCTCTAGATGCGATCTTGAAACTCTAAATGTGATCCTGAAGCTCTAGATGCAATTCTGAAGCTCTAGATGCGATCTTGAAACTCTAGATGCGATCCAAAAGCTCTAGATGTGATCACAAATCTCTAGATGCAATCTTGAAACTCTAGATGTGATGTTGAAGCTCTAAATGCGATATTGAAACTCTAGATGTGATCACAAAGCTCCAGATGTGATTCTGAAGCTCTTGATGTGTTCACAAAGCTCTATATGTGACCCTGATCCTCTAGGTGGGAGCACAAACCGCTAGATGTGATTATGAAGCTCTTGATGTGATCACAAAGCAATAGATGTCATCCTGAAGCTCTAGGTGTGAGCACAAACCGCTAGATGTGATCCTGAAGCTCTAGATGTGAGCACAAATCTCCAGATGTGATTCTGAAGCTCTTGATGTATTCACAAAGCTCTAGATGTGATCCTGATGCTCTAGTTGTGAGCACAAACCGCCAAATGTGATCCTGAACTCTAGATCAGGGGTGCTCATTACGTCGATCGCAAGACAACCACTAGCTGATCTCCTTAACCGGTCAAATGGTAGAGGGAGTAGAGAGGGAAAATACTCGAATAACAGAATTTTTAAAGATCACTTTTTATTTCCTCATTTCGACTCCCCCGCGGGTGGACTTCCAAAACGTAGCCTGGCAGGGGAAGACTCATTCATATTTATGAGGAAAGCTCTACCTGATTGGTTACGGTTACAATTAGGGGTAGGGCTATAGTTTCTCCGACCAATAAGGTAGTGCTTTCTGTGTGAATATAAATCACTCTTCCCCTGCCATCCTACGTTTCGGAAACTTGTCCCCTTCATCCTCCTTTCACTGTCTGACAGACGGCTTTTTTGTGTGTTGTGAGAGTGCTCACGCTAATGCAGATACACGCCTGTGTGATGGTCAAATACATTTCGAAATGCCTGTCTTGGCGAGGTATTGATTGAAACACAGTCAATTGTGTTTGAAGTAAGTGTAAGCTCCGGGACAAAAAAAAAAAAGCGGATTTGTATCAAAATATCGGATCTGTGCATTAGGACTTGCAGTGTAAATGCAGCCTGATAGACCTGCCACTGTCTATGTCATAAATATATACAACAATGTATTGCTCTTGGCTGGATACCTTTAGCTTTAAAATAAAATATGAATGTATTATAATCATTCAGTGAAGACCCCTAATCTATGAGAATGAAAGAATGTTTACTTGAATACTTGATACTGCTGTTAGAAATTTTAAGCACTGTTTTCCGAATTTGTTTCTTTGTTCTTATTTTATTACTGACTGTTTCCTCATCCTGAATAATTACTTGAGAACTTGAAACAATGTTTATCCAATTAACAAATTAAGGGCCGTTTACACGATAACTTTTTCAACTAAAAACGGAAAACTTTTTATGCGTTTTGGCTGTTCGTTTACACGACAACGGCGTTTTGGGGCCTGAAAACGCAAACTTTTGAAAATGGGTTTCAAAGTGCAAGTTTTTGAAAACGATGCAGTTATCCTCTCCGTGTAAACATACAAAAACGCGAATTTGTGAAAACGATGACGTCATACGCACGTGTATTACGTGTTCAGTCTATAGGCATGCATGCGGGTACTTCAAAATAACGTGCGAAACATTCAAAACTACAATGGCGGACTACAGGACTGTGTTTGTACTGCTCAAGATTTTGTCCAGACAAAATTGCTCGATGCTTTCGCCATCTTCATTGTTTGTATTCACTGCTCTGTGGAAGAATGCTTATGTGCGCAGGCGCGTAGTGTTTCTTTACAAAGTGACATCGGCAACTACTGGCCTGGCATGCATAATACAGTGTTTTTAGTCGTTTTCACGGATCTGTGTGAACGGGGATCGTTTTGACAATGTTGTCGTCTGTACGCGAAACTTTTCAAAAACACAAAGGAAAAACGTTTCCGTTTTTAGTTCATCATTGTCATGTAAACGTACACTTAGTCAGTATTAGTTTTAGCATCACTGGTAATTTTCCTGGTATTGGTTCCGACTACTTAAATGTTGGAATTGTGACAACATTGCCTACAATGTATATTTAAATTGTGCATGGTAGATCTTACTGTAATGGCATTATGAAAAAGTAGATCTCATGCCATAAAAGTGTGAGCACCCCTGCACTAGATGTGATCACAAAGCTCTAGATTTGATATTGAAGCTCTAGATGTGATGATGAAGCTCTTGATATGATCCTGATGATGGTGTACGTGTGTTTGTGTAGCTCCTGAAGCACTCATGCAGGCTCTGGAGGATCTGGATTATTTAGCAGCTCTTGATGATGACGGGAATCTTTCAGAAGTGGGAATCATCATGTCTGAACTTCCTCTGGAGCCTCCGTTAGCTAAAGCTCTGATCGCATCCTGTGAATTTGACTGTGTCAATGAACTTCTCACCATCGCTGCCATGCTGACTGGTAAACAACAGCTTTCATCTTTCATAAAAAACCAAATGTCAGATGTCTCAGTCTAAATACATCTCACTATTGATGAGTTTTTTCCCCAGAGATATTGTTTTTTCGAATTGATTCTGTCTTTGGAAAGATCAGACAGGTGCATATAGAGTATTTTGAGATGATGTGTCCTCCAGTCATTGTAAAGTCTCTCTGATGTTTGTTTGCAGCTCCGCCATGTTTTTTAACTCCTCCAGCAAATAAAGAGGAAGCGGCAGCGACTCACAGACGCCCCCTGCTGCATCCAGAGGGAGATCACATGACCCTAATTAACGTCTACAATGCCTATGTGCAGCGTAAGTACACAACTATCATACTGAAACATAAACGCCTACTTTTCAATGTCTGTTCATGGAGAAAGATGCTTTTTGCCACATAATTTTACAGCTAGTTACAGCATCTTCCAGCAAGGGCTGAAATGCTGAAACTAACCACCCCTTGGTCCTAACCCTTACCCTAACCATAACCTACCCCTAAAATCAGAGGGAAATGATGGGTTAATAAGGAAGTAGTTTAAGCCCGGCTCCAGCCCCAGTCTTAACCCTAAGATTAGATGGGTTGATTTGTCCGAACATGTGCTACTTGTCTAAATCGCATTAAGGGAGATGCTGTAGTGAGAGTTTGTGTTTCTCAAACAGATAATGAAGATGAGATCTGGTGCAGGACAAACTTCTTAAACTCCTCTGCATTACGATTGGCTGTGGTAATAAGGGCGGAGCTACTGGAGGTGATGCAGCGAATCGAGTTGCCCGTGTCTCCACCTGCCTTTGGTTGCCAGGACAACAGCACCAATATTAAGAGAGCTCTTATCTCAGGGTTCTTCCTCAAGGTAAACACAATCAGTTAGGAATGAGTATTTCCTTAAAAAGCACTTCAAGATGGAAACATTTTACTCATGATTGCTGATCAACATTTTGTCTGATAAATAATATTTTCTATAACAGCCATTCGATTGGATTATAATTCTTGGTTGAAAATGACTGAACGTTTCTGAAAGATTATGTTTGATCTCCAGGTTGCTCATGATGTTGATGGTTCAGGAAACTATCTGCTGCTCACTCACCGTCATGTAGCTCACCTACACCCGTTCTCATCGTACCTGTGTCGCCGGCCGCACCCCAACCCGCCAAACTGGGTCCTTTACCACGACTTCACCATCTCCCATGACAACTGCATCTGTATCGTATCCGAGATTCACCCTCAAATGTAAGTCTCTCTTACACATTTTCTTGCTTTCACAGATGTTTGGGATCTATTCTCTGATTAAATCTCTGCTGGCTGGTGCTTGTTTAGCTGGTCTCCTAACCAGCCTGACCCACGTAAACCAGCAATGAGGGCCAGCTAAGAAATGCAAACCACCTTAGGCTGGTTTAAGCAGTGTTTCAACACACATTTTATCATCATCCTCTAAATTCCCTGTGTTTGTGGCAGGTTGGTGGAACTGGCCCCTCAGTACTTTCTCGGGAACCTTCCGTCCAGTGAAGGTCGAGATCTTCTGATGGAGCTCAGACAGAGTTTATTCCCACCAGAAGATCAGGAGAACATGAACCTTCAGGAGAAAAGCCATGAAGCAGAAGCTCATGGTCTGTACAGCACTGAGATGTGTCTCGTACAGTGACTGAGTAACTGTACACTTGAAGAGATTACTCTTTGTTATACTGCAATACATGAAACGCAAGCACTCTTCTGTAGCTCTCGGCTGCACAGATTCAGTCCAGCAGTGGACGCAGTGCAATGAAGAACAATTAATAACAGCCTCAATGAGTCTAACATGGGTCAGAGTTTTTGTCAGGCACAGTTAGATTTCTTTCTATAATTGAAGTGCTTTGAAATATATATTTATATATATTTTTAATAGTGATATTGATGTAAGAGAACAGAATCTGTCTGGATCGATTAAGGGAAACAAGTCCAGCACAATATCAGCCTCCTGCAACCAACCTCATGAAGTTAAATGGCTGTAATTCTTTAAAAATGACATGGTTTTGTGTGTTTATACATCATATACGTGCTTTTTTTTAAACTGAACACTGAACACAAAGTCGCAAGTTTTTTTTCCCCCTCTATCTTCATCGGACATTTACTGACGGAACACAAAAAAGACCACATTCATTTTTGTGTAAACTTGAGTGTACAAATACCTGATTTTTAATACATTGGAAAATTTTCACACAAATTCAAAGTTGTGGAGCTTCTATTGTTTTAATTTTAATAAATGCAGATATGTTCATACTTCAGTGCTTATTTTGCTTGCAATTTTATTTATGCATAAATTCGTGTTCCTCAAGCTCATCTGGTAGAGCATGGTGCTAGCAACGCCAAGATCTTGGGTTCGATTCCCAGGGAACACACAAACTGATATACTACAGTATATACCCTTAATGCACTGTAAATCGCTTTTGATAAACGCATCTGCCAAATGCATAAATGTAAAATAAATGACTGTTCCCAGGACAGAAACGAGGTGAAACACATTTACGCCAAAACTTTTTGGTCTGCGTTTACACCTGTATTTAGCAACGACCACGTGTGCTTGTGTCACCCAAAACACATGTGCATGGAGTCAGTTCAGAGTGGACTGACATTGACCACATTGACTTGTGCCAAACGTTTCAAACTTTACTCAAGCCTTTAACAAAAGCATGAACTTGAAGACATGAACCTCAAACGTGTCCAATGAGCAAAAAGGTCACAATCGAGCAAAACCACATGCTCTAAAATGATTATAATCACTTCAAATAAACAAGTTCAGCTGAACTGTTCTCAGCTTAAACTGCCTCATTTCCACAAGAGAAAGACTTCATGCCAACGCAAAGAATTACCAAGGAGGTGAGGTCAGAAGGCAGGGCTGATTTCGAGGCTTTGTCTTCATTTCTTCTTGGATTTGGGCTCCAGTTGATGTCCAATGTCTTCTCCACGAAGCTTCTAATCGTCTGTTTGATCCACTGGAAGAGACTGTCACTGAGTTTTCTTACCAATGGCTCTCTCAATCTTGCTCATGACTTGATTATTTGGGATGGCTTTCCCACTTTCATAGTCAGCGGTGACCTGAGGTTTCTCATTAATTTCTGTTGACAAACAAGCCACAATTACACAACAGTTGGTTCTGGTCCTCTGATGGGATTGAAAAAGAGTGTAGAGGAGCAATATCGCCACAGATGTGCTTACAGTGGCGAGATCTTTCTGCGTCAGATTCTTCTCTTGTCGGCCCTGCTGGATCACTTTACCCACTTCCAGTGATACTCTGTGATGATGAAGCTCCTCCGTCTCGCTGTCTATTTCCACCGTGTTCTTCGTCACCAGATACTGCTTATTCTGACCTGCTGACCCTGACAGTGACATCACTCATGACATCAATCATACACAACATCAAAAGCCATGACATCTTCTCTCGGGGGATTCTGCAGAATTCTAGATTGCAGGATGATGATGATGATATTATGTAATTCAGATGTGTCTGTTTTAATTAATGTTCTTTCTTAATCTGGTTAAAGGAATATTCCGGGTTCAATTCAAGTTAATCTCAATCAACAGCATTTGTGTCATCATGTTGATTACCATAAAAATTAATTTCAACTCATTCCTCCTTTTCTTTAAAAAAACACAATGTGTGTTCCAGTGAGACACTTACAATGGATGTCAATGGGGTTAATCTGTAAACATTAAAATACTCACTGTTTCAGGAGTACGTTTATTGGATGGATTAAGTTACTTTATAGACACCCAGTAGCGGCGGTACAAACAAATTGATTAATTTCAGATTATTTTACTCTGGATAGGGGCACCTGGCAGGGTTGCCCTCTTTCCCCATTATTGTTCTGTCTTGCCCTGGAACCATTAGCAGCCGCGATAAGAAAGGAGGATGATTTTCCAGGGGTGATGGCGGGAGGTGTGGTGCATAAGCTTCTGCTTTATGCAGATGATATTTTATTATTTGTCTCTAGTCCTACTAGATCTATGCCTTGCTTCCACAGAATTATTAATAATTTTTCTACGTTTTCAAGATATAGAGTCAATTGGTCTAAATCCGAAGCTTTGGCTCTGACAGCGTACTGTCCAGTAACGGCTTTCCAGTCGGGTGCTTTCCAGTGGCCCAAACAGGGCATTAAGTATTTGGGTATTTTATTTCCAGCAAATTTGTATGATTTAGTTAGAGTTAATTTTGACCCCTTAATAAAACGGTTTTCGAGTGATGTGGGCAGGTGGGCTTCATTACATTTATCTATGATTGGGAAGGTTAATGTTATTAAAATGAATTGTATTCCAAAATTTAACTACTTACTGCAGTCTCTACCTGTAGATGTCCCCCTCTCTTATTTCAAGCAATTTGATAGCATAGCGAAGTCCTTCATTTGGAATGGTAAGCGTCCCAAATTACATTTCAATAAGTTACATAGGCCGATTGACAAAGGTGGGCTAGGCCTACCCAAGATTTTGTGTTATTATTATGCATTCGGTCTTAGACATTTGGCTCATTGGTCGCTTCCACCTGAGAGAGCCCCTCCCTGGTTGTATATTGAAAAGGAAGTTCTTGCCCCTATCTCGCCACTGCAAAGCCTTTCGATTAAAATAGCCGGAGGTTAAGTCGCACCCCGCTATTTTGCATTTGCACTCGATATGGACAAAAGTGTCCAGAGTGTTTAATTCTGATATTTATTTAAACGTAGCCTCGAGCATATGGCTGAACCCTAAACTATGTATTAATAAGTCCCCTTTCTGTTGGTCAGAGTGGATTGTGAGGGGGGTAAATACACTTGGTGACCTATGTGAGAGTGGAGTATTGTGACCTTTTGAAAATTTGGTTCAACATTTTGGCATTCCTTACAGCTGCGCCACCTACTCTGCACTGTTTTAGGGAGTGGCACGCACCCCCCAGTGCGGCAGATACTCTGGGAGTGGTGTTTGCTGCTTTTGGGAACGGTCATGAGGCATCAGTGTATTACTCCCTGCTAATTCAGAGTCTGGGGGACGGAACTTTGAATTCTCTCAAACAATTATGGGAGAAAGATCTAAACTTGACATTGGAGGAGGGGGTGTGGGCTAGGATCCTAAAAAATGTCAAGTCTGCATCTAGAGATGCAAGGGCTCGCCTTATGCAATTTAAGATTTTACATCGATTTTATTGGACCCCCTCCAGATTGTATAGGCTTGGTCTTAAAGACACACCCACCTGCTGGCGATGTCAATCAGAGGTTGGAGACATAACATGTTTTTTGTGGGTGTGTTGAGATCCAGGAGTTCTGGTTGAAAGTTCAGAGTCTTATATGTGATGTATTGGGCACTCGGCTTTCACTTTGCCCCAGACTCTGTATTTTGGGCGATGGGGTGGTCATCGACGTTGAGAATTGGCACATAAAGAGTTGGGTCCTAACGAGCGTCATGATCACAAGACAGGTTATTTTAAGGGGTAGGAGGTCGGTTGGAGCGCCCTCATTTCATGAGTGGTGCTCGGAGATGGGGAGGGTTGCGGCCTTTGAGGAAGGGATCTATAGAAGGCTGGGAAATCTGGGGTTATTTGATAGGAAATGGGGCAGATATTTGGTGTTTTTGGAAGGCTTTCGAGGAGGGGTAGTGGAGAGGGATCTCTAGGTTTAAATATGTGTGTGCAATTTGATTGTTTTTTGTTTTGTTTTTTAAATATGCTTTTATTTATTTATTATGTGTGCATGTTGTTTTTTTTTTTGTTTTTTTTATATATATTTATGACCAATGGGGCGAGTGTTTATGTTGGGTGGGGGTGTTCGGGGGGAAGGGTTTAATTGTATAATTTGATTCCGCATTTTCTGCGATGTTTATGTAATTTGTTGAATGGAATCAATAAAAAATTTTAATATCAAAAATACTCACTGTTTCAAAAGTATAGACACAAGACATAAACAATATGTGTGTTAACATGATTTTACTGTGATAAATCACTTACTAACCACATCTGTGGAAAGTTACAGACAATTTTACAACTTCATTGCCATGACGACGTAACATCCCAACAAAAATGATTTAAACAACTTTACAGCTCAAATAATACATGAGTTTTAACAGATGAATTAATGTAAGTGCTTTTATAAAATTATAAACTTCACATTTCTGACACATTTAAACCCTCAAGAAACTGACCCCATTGACTTCTATTGGAAGTGTCTCACTGGAACAGATTTGTGCTTTTTTAAAGAAAAGGAGGAACGAGTCTAAATTCATTTTTGTAGTAATCAATATTATGACACAAATGCTGTTGATTGAGATTAACTTGTATTGAACCCGGAATATTCCTTTAATAAATCACAGCAGGTCTGTGTGCTTTTATTGTTTTATAGTTTTACTGTTTACACACCGATGTCTATGATTAAAGGTTGAAGGTTTATTGAGTGTTTATAGCAACTAAAACTAAGAAATGAACTTAAATGTTTCCTGATCAGTCTGACATTGGAGCATAGAAAATATTAATAAGACAATTTAAAAAAATGTGCTTCATAAAATTATTTTTGTAATCATGTTTGTTTGTATTTCATTACATTTCTTGGTGGTCTCCACTTCCTCTCCGCATCTCTGAGCTGCAGTAATCACCTGAAAAAGCAATAATAACATTCATATCAGTCAAAACTCAAGCTTAAACAACATATTAACAACATATTAACAACACATTACTCTAAACAACATATTCATATATCTGTGTGTGAGTGAGTGTTTGTGTGTGTGTGTGTGTGTGTGTGTGAGTACAGGTCTTGCTATACTTGTGAGGACCAAGTATTGAGAATCAACCTGTTCTGTGAGGACATTTCTGGTTGTGAGGACCTTTTGGGTGGTCCTCACTAGGGAAATGGCATACTAAATGATGTTTTATTGAAAGGTATTGGGGCAATTAATTGATAGTTTATGTATTCCATTTTAAGAGTGTACTCCATTATTAGGCAGGCATAAATCAGTGAAGTGTATCGCATTTCAACTGGCAGGTCATTCTGTTGAGGTCCATCCTAAGTCCAAGGGTCAAGCAGTGGCACATTAATTATCCCATGTCTCATGTTTGAAGTGGCTTCAGTCATACTCTGAAGTCCATCGTAGTAGACTGAAGTGATATCTGGCTGGCACAGGCTGCAGTTAGTCGTCATCACTCAGCAACATGTAGCAGTGGAGTCAGATATCAAGCAGGAATGTACAGTTGTGCTCAAAATTTGCATACCCTGGCAGAAATTGTGAAATTTTGGCATTGATTTTGAAAATATGACTGATCATGCAAAAAAACTGTCTTTTATTTAAGGGTAGTGATTATATGAAGCCATTTATTATCACATAGTTGTTTGGCTCCTTTTTAAATCATAATGATAACAGAAATCACCCAAATGGCCCTGATCAAAAGTTTACATACCGTTGAATGTTTGGCCTTGTTGCAGACACACAAGGTGACACACACAGGTTTAAATGGCAATTAAAGGTTAATTTCCCACACCTGTGGGTTTTTAAATTGCAATTAGTGTCTGTGTATAAATAGTCAATGAGTTTGTTAGCTCTCACATGGTTGCAATGAGCAGGCTAGATACTGAGCCATGGGGAGCAGAAAAGAACTGTCAAGAGACCTGCGTAACAAGGTAATGGAACTTTATAAAGATGGAAAAGGATATAAAAAGATATCCAAAGCCTTGAAAATGCCAGTCAGTACTGTTCAGTCACTTATTTAAAAGTGGAAAATTCGGGGATCTCTTGATACCAAGCCAAGGTCAGGTAGACCAAGAAAGATTTCAGCCACAACTGTCAGAAGAATTGTTCGGGATACAAAGAAAAACCCACAGGTAACCTCAGGAGAAATACAGGCTGCTCTGGAAAAAGACAGTGTGGTTGTTTCAAGGAGCACAATACGACGATACTTGAACAAAAATGAGCTGCATGGTCGAGTTGCCAGAAAGAAGCCTTTACTGTACCAATGCCACAAAAAAAAAAAAAAAACACCTTGACACGCCTCACAGCTTCTGGCACACTGTGATTTGGAGTGACGAGACCAAAATAGAGCTTTATGGTCACAACCATAAGTGCTATGTTTGGAGAGGGGTCAACAAGGCCTATAGTGAAAAAAATACCATCCCCACTGTGAAGCATGGTGGTGGCTTACTGATGTTTTGGGGGTGTGTGAGCTCTAAAGGCACAGGGAATCTTGTGAAAATTGATAGCAAGATGAATGCAGCATGTTATCAGAAAATACTGGCAGACAACTTGCATTCTTCTGCATGAAAGCTGCACATGGGACGCTCTTGGACTTTCCAGCATGACAATGACCCTAAGCACAAGGCCAAGTTGACCCTCTAGTGGTTACAGCAGAAAAAGGTGAAGGTTCTGGAGTGGCCACCACAGTCTCCTGACCTTAATATCATCGAGCCACTCTGGGGAGATCTCAAACGTGCGGTTCATGCAAGACGACCAAAGACTATGCATGACCTGGAGGCATTTTGCCAAGACGAATGGGCAGCTATACCACCTGCAAGAATCTGGGGCCTCATAGACAACTATTACAAAAGACTGCATGCTGTCATTGATGCTAAAGGGGGCAATACACAGTATTAAGAACTAAGGGTATGCAGACTTTTGAACAGGGGTCATTTAATTTTTTTTTCTTTGTTTTGTTTTATGATTGTGCCATTCTGTTATAACCTACAGTTGAATATGAATCCCATAAGAAATAAAAGAAATGTGTTTTGCCTGCTCACTCATGTTTTCTTTAAAAATGGTACATATATTACCAATTCTCCAAGGGTATGCAAACTTTTGAGCACAACTGTAGCTGAATCCCAAGGTTGAGACAGGGAAACATGAGAAGTGTTTCCGGTTCTGGCAGACCTAACTAAAACAGCACAACTATGAGCTGATGGATAAATTAGGTATATGCCTGGCTGAATAGATGAGTCTTTAGTCTAGACTTAAACTGAGTGAGTGTGTCTGAGTCCCGAACAATGTCAGGGAGACTATTTCATAGTTTAGGAGCAAAATAGGAAAAGGATGTGCCTCCTTTGTTGATTTTGATATTCTAGGTACTATTAACAGGCCAGAATTTTGTGATCATAATGAACATGATGGAATATAGCGTAATAGAAGGTCACTTAAGTACCTAGTTTTTCGGCATAAGCAACAGAGAGCATGTATCGTAACTTAGCAATATTTCTGAGGTGGAAGAATGCTGCTCTACAAATATTGGAAATTTGATTTTCAAAGGACAGATTGGTATCAAATATAACTGTTAAGTTCTTTGCTGTAGAAAACAACATAACAGTACATTCGTCGAGAGTCAAATTATAGTTTAGATGCTTATTTTTAGAGGTTTTTGGTTCAATAATTAGTACCTCTGTCGGAATTGAGTAGGAGCAAATTTCTGGCCATCCAATCATTAATTTCATTGATGCACTCTGCTAAGTGAAATTTCGTCTAGTTTCGAAGAATCGTCGTCAGCATAACAGTGGAAAATTATTCCATGATTCCTGATAATATCTCCCAGGGGAAGCATATAAAGATTAAAGCACTCCATACTTTTGTTTGATCGGGCAATTCCTTGTTTACACAGACAAAGTGGTAGCGGTCTGATGAATAAGTTCTAAATTGATTCTAAATTATTTCTGCTGATTTTGTTGATTTGAAATTGTTGAATTTCTGCTGATCTTACAATAGGAAAAGGGGAGCATTATATTGAAAAATATTTAAACATGTCACACAAGGAAAATATCAACCAGACAGCTTAATAATACTGATCCTCTAAAATCCCAAGCTTGATTTTTACTTTAAAGTTTACTTCAGTTTTAGTTGAATATTATATCGGTCAAACAGCAATCTGTTAAACTGCATAGTTAGGGACCTGTAGTTAATTTTTAAAAATAATGTTTTTGTAATGTACCAAGTTTAAAGGTTCCCCTTATAATAAAATGCATTAGCAGAGAAATAATTAATTTTATATGTAAGTGGGGGGCCTGGGTAGCTCAGTGGTAAAATACGCTGGCTACCACCCCTGGAGTTCACTAGTTCGCTAGTTCGAATCCCAGGGCATGCTGAGTGACTCCAGCCAGGTCTCATAAGCAACCAAATTGGCCCGGTTGCTAGGGAGGGTAGAGTCACATGGGGTAACCTCCTCGTGGTCGCTATAATGTTGTTTGTTCTCGGTTGGGCGCATGGTGAATTGAGCATGGTTGCTGCAGTGGATGGCGTGAAGCCTCCACACGTGCTATGTCTCCGTGGCAATGCGCTCAACAAGCCACGTGATAAGATGCGCAGGTTGACTGTCTCAGACGCGGAGGCAACTGGGATTCGTTCTCCGCCATCCAGACTGAGGCGAATCACTATGCAACCACGAGGACTTAGAGCGCACTGGAAATTGGGCATTCCAAATTGGGAGAAAAAGGGGATAAATCCCAAAAAAAAAAAAAAATTTATATGCAAGTAATACCTAAATGAATATAACTGAAATATGTCCAAATGAATCAGAATTGAATCAAATTGTATCGGAATCTAATCAAATTGGGAAATCTGTATTGATACCCAGCCCTTCCAAACAGTAAGTTTTTACTTACCTTTTATTTAGAGAATTTAACTTTTCTCACTTACATCAAATTGTGACACATTCCAGTGTGTACAGAGATCTCTAAAACAAACATTATTTCCTTTATCACAGACAGAACAACTGCAGGGTACAATAAAATCGGATGGTGCTTGGCGCTCCGAGTGCATCATCACGGGCATATAAACTGGAGCACAGCACCATTTCATCCTTTTTTTTTCATCTGAAGGGAGGAAAGTGCATCTCTCAGTCCCTTAACAGAGAGAAATCATTAGTGTGACACAGAATCACATTCACTTTCAGGGAACCAAGGTTCAGTCGTACATAAGACATTTCCTTTCAAGTTCACCCAAGGGGTCATGGCTGGTCGCTATGGCAGCGATGGACACTTTAAGCATGGATGAAGTGCAAAAAGCAGAGTATCGTCTGCACAAGGCAACGCACTGGATCCTCATCACCGGAGGAACACCAGTCTGCAAAAAGTCACCACTTAAAGGCATACAGCCACCTCGTTGAGCGAGCCCTGGCCTGTAGAATGGTGTTGAGCACCAGTTGCGACAACCCTAGTGTGTCAGATGAGCCTTGTTCAGGGGTCAAACATTAAGTTTCCACTTCAGTTAGGGATGCCAGGTCATGCCTTGAGCTTGCGAGAGCAGACCCCTCCCCAAGAGAATTTCCCACGGGGGAGCATCCAACAGCTCTACCACCTCTGGGAAACAAAGGCTCTTGGGCCACTGTGGTGCAACCAGCAATACTGTTTCCCTGTCTTGATGAACCTTGCACTGCACTTGGTGTAGCAAGCGGGAATGCATATTTGTATTTATGCTGGTGTGGTGGGATGACCCACCCCTCCCTTTCATCATCGTGGCCCTGCCTCTTAGGGCCGTCCTTCAGCCAGGCTCACGACGGAAGTGGAGGGTATTGGCTGAGTTAGATGCATCGCCAGACCCATACCCTCGGCCACCCTGCACGAATTAGATGCGACGCTGGTTGAATTGTAGCATGCGTCGTGGCCAACGGGCATGGTTCCTGGGCTGCCTCTCCTCTCACACACCCTGGCCCCAGGGAGGATAGGCCGCCACAGAAGTCGCCGCCCCTCGGGCCCCGGACCTAAAGAGGGGAGCGTGTCGGACCACGCTGATTGATGGATCATCCTGTGAACACTCCACTTCCTTCACAAAGCCCCCATCACCAGATTCCCCTTTATTCTGAACACTTCCCTTCCATAGTCACGTAATTATCCCCATTTTTTTCAATTTTATGTTTATAATTTTGTTCAATAAATGCTTCTCTGAGGCTTGATGCCACACTTACTGTGTCTGTCTCTTACTCACCCTGCCAAACTGGACATTTGTGGGCCTGGGCGCCGATGCCCAGAGATGTCTGGTTGTCCAAAGCGACAGCTCTGCATCTGGCCAATTGGCCCAGTGCAACACTTGTCTAATAGAACAAGGCGTTCTCCAAACTACGACCATGGCTACACAGCAGCACATCACGAGGAGATGCAGGCGACTGTGTCGCAACATATGACAAGGCATTCTCAAGTAGCTCAATTAACTATGAGGCCCAAATGCTCCAATAGCATGAGCAACAAATCCTTGTGCTTGCATGCTTGTTCCTCTGATTGTGCTAACAGTACCAATGATCGAGGTAAATCAGTACACAGAAGCCATTCTCAGTGGAGCAGGCGCCGCAATGCCACAATTGGTAAATGAATGAATGAATAAATGTTGCTTTTATATATCGCTTTTCTGACACTACACTCAAAGCGCTTTACACAGTGAACAGGGGACTCTCCTCAACCACCACCAGTATGCAGTATCCACCTGGATGATGCGACAGCAGCCATAGTGCGCCAGTATGTTCACCACACACCAGCTGTTGGTGGAGAGGAGAGAGTGGACTGATACTGCCAATTAATGGATGGGGATTATTGCCATGATGGATAAGGGCCAATGGTGGAAATTTGGCCAGGACACTGGGGTTACACCCCTACTCTTTAAGAGAGTACCCTGGGGTTTTTAATGACCACTGAGAGTCAGGATCTTGGTTTAATGTCAAATTTGAAAGACGGTGCCTTTTTACAGTATAGTGGCCCCATCATTATATTGGGGCATTAGGACCCATACAGACCGCAGGGTGAGCATCCCCTGCTGGCTTCACTAACACCTCTTTTAGTAAATGTGTGGAGTGGCCTGTGGTGAGGGGCTGTTTTATACATGAAATTATGCATCTTCCAGATCCACTGATACAAATCAGTTGGAATGATGGACATAAGAAACAAATCTGTCTCTGAGTAACCATCTTGAATGGAGACTTGTGAATTTCCAGTTAAAGTACCTCCTCTGAGGGGAACAGAATGCAGGGGACACTGTGTGCATTTCAAGTCACTGTGTTGCGTCATGGCAGTCTTCTGGCATGTTGCTATCAACTGGAAGAGAGGCAATGAAGTGACCAGTGTCACAGTGCAAACTCATTCCCAGCTTGTGACGGGGGGAAATCAAGAGGGCTGCTAGGTGACATGGAGGCACCTTAAATCTCTGTGTGGTGACTTGGCAGTCTTCTGGCATGCCATCAACAATAGCAAAAACATGGCAAAACGGCCAGTGTTATAGATGAGATGTTATGATCTCAGTCCCTGCTCACAACGGCGGAGAAACTGAGAAGCGAATTCCAGACAAATTTAGTCAGATGTCCCTCCACAGACACTGGGCCTCCCATAGACCTGCATTTTACTGGGCAGAGACATTTGTGGCTAGAGCGGCAATTCGTGGCGCAGCACATTTAACAAACAATGCAAAGGTGGCAGCGCCAGGACCTGATCTCTCTCTGAATAGTGAGAATGACAAATAACAATAAGCTGCTCTTGCAACTCGTGAAAGAACGGCACCTGCAGCAAATTTTAGAGGCGCTGGTGTCGTTTTTTTAAGGTTCAAGTGAGAAACTTCAAGCAACTTCCTGTCAGCAGGGGGAAATTACAGTAAGTGCCTCACCAGAGGATGTACATATCTTACTAGTGAAATCCCAGCAACATAATTTCCTTGACATCATCACCAACCCCGAACGCGAACAATTGCAGCGCGCCAGAGCGAGCCGCAAATTGCTGCGCTTGCACTGAACAAGGGAAGCCGTTTGAGATGGAGAAGAGGAGAGACACAAGGCTCAAGCCAGCGACAAATCATCCTCAAACTCTATGTGCTTTATATCCCATCCTCGCTAGACATAAGGAGGAGAGTTTTTCTCAGAAAGCAAGCTGAGAGCGAAGGGTTTTGAGTGTCATGCGCTTGCAATACACACAATCTCTGCTTGTGCCAGTCAGGGATAATTTCCAGCGATAAAGCACCCCCCTCTTCATGATCTTCACTGAACATGATCATTTCATGCGCACCAATCATAGGCCGCAGACTGGTGATGCCGCTGTGCTCGGATTTATATGCCCACGATGACATGCACATAAGGGGCAGAGCGCCAAGCATCCTCTGATATGAGATAGGCATGATTCTGAAAGTGTTCAGTGATCTTCACTCCTGCGAGGAGCTCCCATAGTAAAGTGACTAACCTGAAAGGGAACTGAAAGCATTCATTCCAAAAAATTACACTTGACGTGTTTATTGGAATGCACAATTTGTATACCAACTGAATCTCAAAGGAGACCACACCAAAAGTGATATCAATGATTTAATACTTACTAATATTACTGTACAGTTTTCACCTTTATACGACACTAATTTATTTTAGCAGTCAGGGGTAATATTTGTTTAAAGCATGGTGAAATAAATCTTAAATGAACTAAATTGATTTATACCTAAAATATATCTATAAATATAATCTATCTATAAATACTTTGATGAAATAATGTTAATTGTGCAATTTAAAGATTACATTTTCATTTAGATTCTTTTGCCCCAGACCTCACTGCCATGATAAAATCATGTGTGTATTTTCTTGTGTGTGTGTACAAAAAGGTAGAATAGAATATGGAACTAGACATGTGCAGTACATTAATGAAGGCATTGGGGATTTTACATGTATTCAATTAAGGTCAATACACTATTTTTTATGTCAATAAATGTTATATTCATTATTTGGAAACTTCATTGACTGCCCCAGAAAAGCCAAACCATGCTCTCACACTACATTTAAAGAAACATTTGATAAAAAGGGACACCTGAAATATGTTTAAAATGAAAAAATCTCAAATGTTTTTATTGCATACTTTCTTGCATGAACAGTATACATCAAATACATTATCAGATAAAAGTGTGAAACGTTATTTTCTTTGACAGATATTTCCGTAACAATAACCTTGTGAAAATCTCTGACCATTGCATTCATTTTATATGTAGAAAACACACATAAAGTAACTTTACAGTGGTCACTATCTTAAGAGAGAAGGAAAAGCACAGGTAAATAATTAGTGATAAACACATGCTGTTGTCATGTATTGCGTCAGATTTATGATTGACAGGTTTGTCTCACGCTACCACGCACAAGATATCTCAGATGCAGCATCACTATTGCGTCGATTGCGAACAGGAGACCAGCCGTATTCTGATTGGGCGTCATCAGTCACATGTGTGCGGCTCCAGTGGGCAGAGTTTCTGAGCCCCTGCTGTTTACCCCTGAAACTGCGTGGCTTCAGATTCATCTGCAGAAAATAACAGAAAAAGCTGCATAAATACGTTCATTTCACTGTAGTTAGGAAATTAAAAATGGTGGGAATTACAACATATTTTTATGGTCAGCCAGAAAGCAACAGTTCAAAAAGGTAGTGGGCAGGGTGAGTGGGGTCCAGAGTGATTTTTCCAGCCTTTTTCCTCACTCTGGAAGTGTATAGTTCTTGAAGGGAGGGCAGAGGCAACCAATAATCCTCTCAGCAGTCGAACTTATCAGTTCCGGTCTTTAAATTTGATTGGTCAAGCGGTGTTCCAAGAGTTCTTATATTTAGTATAACATTGCTGGGACGCTTTAATGTTCGTATCACTCCGATTGTCTGTGTTTGGGCTGTTCCAGACCAAAGTAAGACAACAGTGCAGACAGCAAGAAGTGGAGATTTTGATTCATTGATTCATTCCAGTGACTTGTGAGTCTCATGAATCTCTTCACCAAAAAGATTTGTTCAATGCCCATTTCTGCATATTACATCTTTATGCACATTACATCTTCAGTAGGTGGTGACAAACAAGAGTCTCTAATGTGTTATGAGCAGTGTTGGGTGTAACACATTACTAAGTAATTAATTACTGTAATTAAATTACTTTTTCATTGAAAAAAGTAAAGGGATTACTCTTAATTTTTTAGTAATTTAATTACAGTTACTTCTGATTTAATTACGTTAAATACTGTATAGACAACAGAACAATTCTTTATAAAACAATAGTGAATTTTAAATCGAAATTTAAAGTCTAATGTTAAAATGTATGTTTTCTAATTTGACGCTGCCCCCTTAAATTCTTTGGCCAGTTCATGAATAATTAATTTGATTTTATATGTTTTATTTGAAAGAATTAAAAGAACAGTTTCATGTCTATCCTTGTATTTTTCATCTGGTTGAGGCTGATCAGTGTTTTACAAAGTAATTAGTAATAAGTAATGCAATTATTTGTCAGACAGTAATTAGTACAGTAATCTAATTACACTGTAGAAGATGTAATTAGTAGTTAGTAATGAATTACTTTTTAGAGTAACATACCCAACACTGGTTATGAGTGAATAATTATTAAATAATTAGTTGCATTCCAATGGACCATTAGTGCTCTGTGACTGTGGACTTCACATGATATTCTGCCATCTGAACCCTAAAAAGGTTTTTGTATCCTGGAAGATACAAACATTTGAGAGGCTGGGAAGAGGAGCAATGAGTTAGTCAGTTGATTTATTTTTGTGAAAGATATATAAAAAAAAAGGGTATACATGCAAATGCTAAGGCCATGTGACTTTGTATATAAACTCTTGCATCATTTCGCAATCTTTATCTAAAAGTGACATAAAAGCATTATTTGAAAAGGCAGCTGACCTTGAGGGAAATGTTCTTATCTTTATTTTCATGATATCTACAAGCTGTAAAAAAAAATAATTATTTAAGCAATATTTTGGGGATTTTGTGGATGCTGAATTTTTTTTGATTTTTGTGTGTGTGTGTGCTCTAGTGTGTTGGAAAATAGCAATACATTAATTTTCTGAGGTATTTTTATGTTTTGCCCTTCTTAGGGTTAAATTAATACTCTGGGTTCAATACAAGTTAATCTGAATCAACAGCATTTGTGTCATAATACTGATTACCACAAAAAATTATTTAGACTCGTTCCTCCTTTTGTTAAAAAAAAGCACAAATGTGTGTTCCAGTGAGACACTTCCAATGGAAGTCAATGGGGTCAATAATCTGTAAACATTAAAATACTCACTGTTTCAAAAGTATAGACACAAGACATAAACAATATGTGTGTTAACATGATTTTACTGTCATAAAATCACTTACTAACTACATCTGTGGACAGTTACCAACAATTTTACAACTTCGTTGCCATGACGATGTAATGTCAACAAACACTGAAATCCCACTTGGATAAAAAGGAGACGTATGTTCAGATGCTGTTCATAGACTTCAGTTCAGCATTCAACACAATCATTCTTCAGCATTTGATTGGAAAGATGAGCCTGCTGGGCCTGAACGCCCCCCTCTGCAACTGGATCCTGGACTTCCTGACTGGGAGACCTCAGGCAGTCCGGATCGGGAGCAGCATCTCCACCACCACCACACTGAGCACCGGGCCCCCCAGGGCTTTGTGCTCAGTCCACTGCTGTTCACTCTGCTGACTCACGACAGTACAGCAATGCACAGCTTGAATCACATCATCAAGTTCGCCGATGACACGACCGTGGTGGGTCTCATCAGCAAGAACGACGAGTCAGCATACTGAGAGGAGGTGCAGCGGCTAATATACTGGTGCAGAGTCTGTCTATGAACGTGGATGAAACAAAGAGATGGTTGTTGACTTCAGGACAGCACGGAGCGACTACTCTCCGCTGAACATCAACGGCTACGGCTCCTCCGTGGAGATCGTCAAGAGCACCAAATTCCTTGGTGTTCACCTGGCAGAGAATCTCACCTGGTCCCTCAACACCAGCTCCATAACCAAGAAAGCCCAGCAGCGTCTCTTCTTTCTGCAAAGGCTGAGAAAAGCTCATCACCCACCCCTCATCCTCACCACATTCTACAGAGGGACTATAGAGAGCATCCTGAGCATCCTCCTCATCACTGACCCTCAACACTGGAGCCCCGCAGGGCTGTGTTCTCAGCCCACTACTGTATTCCCTGTACACACATGACTGTGTGGCAACACATAACTCCAATGCCATCATTAAGTTTGCTGATGACACGACGGTGGTAGGTCTGATCACTGACAATGATGAAACAGCCTACAGAGAGGAGGTGCACACTCTGACACACTGGTGTCAGGAGCACAACCTCTCCCTCAACGTCAGTAAGACAAAGGAGCTTGTGGTGGACTTCAGAAGAAAAGACAGAGAACACAGAGAGTCAGCAGCTTCAAGTTCCTGGGTGTCCACATCACTGAGGAACTCACATGGTCCGTCCACACTGAAGTCGTTGTGAAGAAGGCTCATCAGCGCCTCTTCTTCCTGAGACGGCTGAGGAAGTTTGGAATGAACCGCCACATCCTCACATGGTTCTGCACCTGCACTGTGGAGAGCATCCTGACTGGCTGTATCTCCACCTGGTACGGCAATAGCACCACCCACAACCGCAAAGCACTGCAAAGGGTGGTGCGAACTACCAAACACATCATCGGAGGTGAGCTTCCCTCCCTCCAGGAAATATATACAAGGCGGTGTGTGAAAAAAGCTCGGAGGATCATCAGAGACTCCAGCCACCCGAGCCATGGGCTGTTCTCACTGCTACCATCAGGTAGGCGGTATCGCAGCATCAGGACCTGCACCAGCCAACTCCATGATAGCTTCTTCCCCCAAGCAATCAGACTTCTGAACTCTTGATCTCCCACGATCAAAATACATCAGCACTGCACTTTATTACTCTTTTATCTCACACCGGACTGTCATAAATTATATTACTGTTATTATATTATGTCTCTCTTAACAACTGACTATCAACCGACAGCCTGAATGTCAATACAGTACATTCTATATATATATATATATATATATATATATATATATATATACACTTTTTTATATATTTTTATTTTTTAATTTTTATTGAATAATGTGTATCTATATAGTAAAAAAAAAAAAAAAAAAAAACAGCATATTGTATACTGTACAGTGTATGTTATTATTTGTATATTGTTGAGTGTAATTATGTGTATAACAGACGTTTAAATTGTGTTGTGTTAATTTGATGTTTTAAGTTGTGTAATTATGTATAACAGATGTTTAAATTGTGTTGTGTTAATTTGATGTTTTAAGTTGAGTTTAATTATGTGTATAACAGATGCTTAAATTGTGTTGTGTTAATTTGATGTTTTAAGTTGTGTAATTATGTATAACAGATGTTTAAATTGTGTTGTGTTAATTTGATGTTTTAAGTTGAGTGTAATTATGTGTATAACAGATGCTTAAATTGTGTTGTGTTAATTTGATGTTTTAAGTTGTGTAATTATGTATAACAGATGTTTAAATTGTGTTGTGTTAATTTGATGTTTTAAGTTGAGTGTAATTATGTGTATAACAGATGCTTAAATTGTGTTGTGTTAATTTGATGTTTTAAGTTGTGTAATTATGTATAACAGACGTTTAAATTGTGTTGTGTTAATTTGATGTTTTAAGTTGTGTAATTATGTATAACAGATGTTTAAATTGTGTTGTGTTAATTTGATGTTTTAAGTTGAGTTTAATTATGTGTATAACAGATGCTTAAATTGTGTTGTGTTAATTTGATGTTTTAAGTTGTGTAATTATGTATAACAGATGTTTAAATTGTGTTGTGTTAATTTGATGTTTTAAGTTGAGTGTAATTATGTGTATAACAGATGCTTAAATTGTGTTGTGTTAATTTGATGTTTTAAGTTGTGTAATTATGTATAACAGATGTTTAAATTGTGTTGTGTTAATTTGATGTTTTAAGTTGAGTTTAATTATGTGTATAACAGATGCTTAAATTGTGTTGTGTTAATTTGATGTTTTAAGTTGTGTAATTATGTATAACAGATGTTTAAATTGTGTTGTGTTAATTTGATGTTTTAAGTTGAGTGTAATTATGTGTATAACAGATGCTTAAATTGTGTTGTGTTAATTTGATGTTTTAAGTTGTGTAATTATGTATAACAGATGTTTAAATTGTGTTGTGTTAATTTGATGTTATTGTAAATTGGTATATGTCTCATCACTGTCATGACTGCTATGTTGATCGGAACTGCACCCAAGAATTTCACACACCATTGCACTTGTGTATATGGCTGTGTGACAATAAAGTGATTTGATTTGATTTGATTTGAGCAGCTGCATCATCACCTGGTTTGGGAATTGTACCGTCTCGGATAGCAAGGCCCTGCAGCAGATAGTGAGGACAGCTGAGAAGATCATCGGGGTCTCTCTTCCCTCCACCACAGACATTTACAACACATGCTGCGTCTGCAAAGCCACCAGCATTGTGGATGACCCCACGCACCCCTCACACAAACTCTTCACCCTCCTGCCATCTGGCAAAAGGTACCGAAGCTTTCGGGCCCTCACGTCAGACTGTGTAATAGTTTCTTTCCCCAAGCCATCAGACTCCTCAACACTCAAGAGACTGGACTGACACCAACCCACACACACACACACACACACACACACACACATTCATACTCAAATGAACACCATTTCACTCCCTTTGCTATATAATAATAATAATAGCGTAAATTTTTTGCTGCAAAGTGTGTTATATTTATATTTTACAGCATTTATTGTTATATTGTAATATCCTTCCGCACTTTATTCCACACCAGAACTGTGTACTGGTCCTGTACTGTACCTATTGTCCAGTTTTAGAAATTATTGTACTGTCTTGCACTGTTTGCACATGTGCACTTTATGTAGTCCTGTGTAGGCCTGTGTAGTCTTATTTAGTTCTGTGTTTTATTTATGTAGCTCCATGGTCCTGGAGGAACGTTGTTTCGTTTCACTGTGTACTGTACCTCCTGTAAATGGTTGAAATGACAATAAAGCCACATGACTTGAAGCCAGCGGGAGACAGGACATGGAAAATCTGAAGCGGAGCTGGAGCTGAGTGACTACAGAACACTTTGAGTGAGGAGGGGAAATTCCTGTTGCTCCAATCCACTTGATACTGTGTTCCAGTCCATGTGAAACTGGGGTCTGGGGACGCCCCAAAACCATTAGACTTGAATTGAAATTATTGTTTAATTGCTTCTCTTCAGGTTTATACTCTAACATTACTCTAATATGGGGTTGAAAAGAACACTCAACTTCAGTAAATATTTCCCCGATAATATTAGTAGTATTTAGACTTTAGTACAATAAAAAATAGAAAAGGTCAGTTATTTAATTTTCCAACCAAAATGTTGTCTTTATAATATCACGCTTAATATTTTTCTCACATTTCAATCATACATGAGTCTACATGAAAATATACAGCTGCCTTTATATTTTAGGAACAGGGGATCATTATATTTGGGGGCCTTTGGCATCAAAATTGACACAGAACTTTCAGTGATAGAGAAGATATGCACAAACTAACTGGCCATATTTCATGTTTTTGCAACACAATTTACTTGATATTATTTACCTGTTTGTTGAACTGTTGTATAAAATCAATATCACACTTTTGGTAATTTGGTAACACTTTGCATTAATGTTCCATTTGTTTAGGGTTTATAAAGGGGTTCATTAATGACTAATAAGTAGTTTCTAATTCAAATGATTGATGTGCAATTCTAAAAACATAAATAAAAAAGGCGACCGTTATGCAATACCTGCCAAATAATTAGCATTTTAACTTACATGTTATAAATGATTGATAAATACAATTTCTAATTATTATAAATTAAACAAAAACAATTTATGTAAATGCCCTAATTCAGGACTATGTCACCATGAAGCAAAGATATATTATTATAGTGAGATTTAAAGGAGGAATTAAGTGTGTGTTTCTATTCATGACTGTAATGTCTTGACTCACTTGTGTTGTCACTTTCATTGTCACGTTGATGTCAAAAGAATGGTGTTACTCCGAGTGCTGTCCCAATTGAACTAGTACTAGTTACCTAAAGTCCTCTGCAAAAACACTTTTCAGCAATTCATGCTCATTCACAGCAGATATCATATAATAAAGCCTGATGACCATTAAACCATACTCAATTTTATGTACAGGTTTATAATGTTAACAACTCCTTAATAAATGCATTATGTGTGTCCACTTTACATGAAGGTAAACACTAATGTTTAATAAGTATGCTATAAACACATTTATAACATGTGAGGTAAAAAGGCTCACTATTCGGCAGATATTGTATGAAAGTCTCCCTTTTTATGCATGTTGTTATAACTGTTTATCAATGATTTGCAATACATTTGTAAAAGACTTATAAGTCATAAATAAACCCATTTATAAACCCTTAACAAAGGGAGCATTAATGTAAAGTGTTATCCTTAATTTTAATAATGACTAGAATTCTGTATTGACCAACAAACAATCCAGAACCGCAACTAACCATTTTATAAGGTCTATTTAGAGTGAACACTAATGAATGCTTGAGTGCAACAATCAAACCTGCACAAACACAGACGTGTTCATGTGAAGAGTTTCCACGCGGTCAGTGAGCAGTCCGATCCAGTCCATGTGTTCAGAGATACACTGCTTCATATCGTCATTATTCTGTGATGATCAGACAAAAGCACATGAGATACACATCTCAAACAGACACGTGTGTGAGATATAGAGATCAATAAAGTGAACTGAACCCCTGATAGTGAGTCCTTAAGGTCCACAGCAGACAGTCGGATGTGTTCCAGTTTATCGATGTGTTCTTTGAGTCGGTCCTCCAACTCCTGCATCATCATCAGACCTTCATCCTTCTTCAGCCCGTCTCTGCCAGACATTCCTCACACAAACAAGACAACAGTCAGCTATTTACAGGGTCAATGCCAGAGCTTAGAGATTCAGTAAAGACCAAAATACAGATTTATGTAGCGGGGCTAGTTGTCACACAGGCTTTATCTCAGTAACTATTGAATCAAAAGTCTAATTACACAAATGTGTATTGTCTCTAGCAGAGGTTTTGTATGTTGGTTTAAAACACCTAGTTCAAAACTTTGAGTTCTATCCTCCAACATAAAATTATAATATCTTTTTGTAATAGCCATTAAACAAGGAAACACATTGATATACATTAAGACAAGAGTATTTTCATCAATGTTAAGGGACAGGGAAAGCTGTCATCTGTAGTATATGCTGTAATTGTATACAATTCATTAAAAATAATAAAAAAAGGTAACATGAATTTATGTTACCTTTTCCAAGTTTTGCCATTTTTAATGATTTGTTTTTCATAGTTGATTTACTGTTTAAATTTAGCTGGAAAGCCATTAAATAGCCTTCAGTAAATACAAATATTTTAAAATATAGATGTTGTAGAAGAGGCCTTTTTACTTTAGATAGTATTTCAAATTTCAACCAAGGCATTTTTTCAAATCATTGTCAGTAAAAAAGCAGGCTCTATTATGACAACTTACCCCATATTGTGTGACAACATGCCCTGCTACAGTGTCAGAAATTCATTAATTCAAATAGTCAAGGTACCCAAACCACAATCAACTCATATCTGATGCCATACTCTGTATTATCAGGCCTTTAGTAAAATGTGAGTAAGTATAGTAGATGCTACAAATAAAAGAAATGCATTCTTGTGCGGTGTAACATTCATCAACACTCACCGCTACAGAAACAATCCGAACAGACTCTTTTAATGCTATTTCTGCAGAACAGACGTGTGTGTGAGTATGAGGAGTTTTACAGACGCTTTAAAACATGTAAAGATCTGAATGAAACCATCATAAAGAATCACAAACACACACAAGAGAACATGATCAGACCCGCACAACACACACACACAAGAGAAACTTCGATTAAAAAGAATAATACATGTACTCTTGTTGTTAAAATACAGCGGCGATACTCACTGTTGACACGGACACACTTTTACTGTTTGTATTCTGTAAATCTCAATCTTTATTCGGTCCGGAACTCTTGTGAAAAAATGCGCGGAATTCACTCACCGAGCCACGTCATCAGAAAACACACACACACACACACACACAAACATACACTCACACACACTCACTCGCACGCACACACACACAAACATACACTCACACACACTCACTCGCACGCACACACACACTCACACGCACACACACACACAAACTCACATACACACACGCTCACACACGCACACACTCACACGCACACACTCACACGCACACACACACTCGCGCACACACACACAAACTCACACACGCACACAAATACAAACACACACACAAATACAAACACACGCATACACAAATACAAACGCACACACAAACACGCGCACACACAAGCACATGGCTGGCATGATTCTGTTTGGAATGTATTATGCAAAATGGCAATGCATTTATCTGAATTTACATTTTTTCGTAGACACGTGCAAAATTTGGTGCAAAATGAAAATTCTATATTGCAATTTGCATTTGCCCATTCATACCCTAGTTTTAACGTTTGAATTAAACATTCATTTGAATGCATTAAGACTTGCAAAATTAAAATCGAAATATTTTTCCCACACCGAATTGATTTTTAATATATTCGTGCACAAAATATGTAACAAACAGCATGTGGAGTTCATTCACATTAAAGAATGTTGAAACAATGTGACATCCAGTATACTGTATATTATAATGGATTTGTGTGATGTAGGTTATATGATAATTTAAATTAATTTTAAAACAAATTATTCTGTAATTGTTAATAAACAAAATCAGAAGTCTAATAATGTTCTGTTTAGGCCCATATGTTTAAAACAATTATGGGGTTTTAATATATTTAAAAGTACCCATTTTATCCTTAGAATTCACAAATAATAATAATAATAAAATAATAATAGAGGTATCGTTATTGGAAATATTAGATCTGATACTACCTGTTATAAGATCTAAAGAAAATAAGAGGAATTGCCCATCCCTGCTGTTGAGCTCCAAAAATCGTCTTAAAAGTACCATAAAAGTACTCCAAGCAATATTCAAATTATGAATTTATATATCATAAAACTCTGTTGTGTTTTTTTTTTTTTTTTGTTTGGAGCTGAACAGTACTGAAAGAACACCTGAGACATTCTGCATTAGTGTTCCACTGAAGTCAGTCAGTCATACGGTTTGGAACAATATTAGGGTGAATAAACAATGACAACATTTTCAACTAATACCCTTTCAATATATATATATATATATATATATATATATATATATGTATATATATATATACACATACACACACACAGTTGTGCTCAAAAGTTTGCATACCCTGGCAGAAATTGTGAAATTTTGGCATTGATTTTGAAAATATGACTGATCATGCAAAAAAAACTGTCTTTTATTTTAGGGTAGTGATTATATGAAGCCATTTATTATCACATAGTTGTTTGGCTCCTTTTTAAATCATAATGATAACAGAAATCACCCAAATGGCCCTGATCAAAAGTTTACATACCGTTGAATGTTTGGCCTTGTTACAGACACACAAGGTGACACACACAGGTTTAAATGGCAATTAAAGGTTAATTTCCCACACCTGTGGCTTTTTTAAACTGCAATTAGTGTCTGTGTATAAATAATCAATGAGTTTGTTAGCTCTCACGTGGATGCACTGAACAGGCTAGATACTGAGCCATGGGGAGCAGAAAAGAACTGTCAAAAGACCTGCATAACAAGGTATTGGAACTTTATAAAGATGGAAAAGGATATAAAAAGATATCCAAAGCCTTGAAAATGCCAGTCAGTACTGTTCAATCACTTATTAAGAAGTGGAAAATTCAGGGATCTCTTGATACCAAGCCAAGGTCAGGTAGACCAAGAAAGATTTCAGCCACAACTGCCAGCAGAATTGTTCGGGATACAAAGACAAAACCCACAGGTAACCTCAGGAGAAACACAGGCTGCTCTGGAAAAAGATGGTGTGGTTGTTTCAAGGAGCAAATTACGACGATACTTGAACAAATATGAGCTGTATGGTCGAGTTACCAGAAAGAAGCCAATGCCACAAATGACAACACCTTGACATGCCTCACAGCTTCTGGCACACTGTAATTTGGAGTGACGAAACCAAAATAGAGCTTTATGGTCACAACCATAAGCGCTATGTTTGGAGAGGGGTCAACAAGGCCTATAGTGAAAAGAATACCATCCCCACTGTGAAGCATGGTGGTGGCTCACTGATGTTTTGGGAGGGGTGAGCTCTAAAGGCACAGGGACTCTTGTGAAAATTGATGGCAAGATGAATGCAGCATGTTATCAGAAATTACTGGCAGACAATTTGCATTCTTCTGCATGAAAGCTGCATATGGGATGCACTTGGACTTTCCAGCAGGACAATGACCCTAAGCACAAGGTCAAGTTGACCCTCCAGTGGTTACAGCAGAAAAAGGTGAAGGTTCTGGAGTGGCCATTACAGTCTCCTGAGCTTAATATCATCGAGCCGCTCTGGGGAGATCTCAAACGTTCAGTTCATGCAAGACGACCAAAGACTTTGCATGACCTGGAGGCATTTTGCCAAGACGAATGGACAGCTATACCACCTGCAAGAATTCGGGGCCTCATAGACAACTATTACAAAAGACTGCACGCTGTCATTGATGCTAAAGGGGGCAATACACAGTATTAAGAACTAAGGGTATGCAGACTTTTGAACAGGAGTCATTTCATTTTTTTCTTTGTTGCCATGTTTTGTTTTATGATTGTGCCAATCTGTTATAACCTACAGTTGAATATGAATCCCATAAGAAATAAAAGAAATGTGTTTTGCCTGCTCACTAATGTTTTCTTTAAAAATGGTACATATATTACCAATTCTCCAAGGGTATGCAAACGTTTGAGCACAAATATATACACTATATTTCCAAAAGTATTCGCTCATCTGCCTTTAGATGCATATGAATTTAAGTGACATCCCATTCTTAATCCATAGGGTTTAATATGACGTCGGCCCACCCTTTGCAGCTATAACAGCTTCAACTATTCTGGGAAGGCTTTCCACAAGGTTTAGGAGTGTGTTTATGGGAATTTTTGACCATTCTTCCAGAAGCGCATTTGTGAGGTCAAACGCTGATGTTGGACGAGAAGGCCTGGCTCGCAGTCTTCACGCTAATTCATCCCAAAGGTGCTCTATCGGGTTGAGGTCAGGACTCTGTGCAGGTCAGTCAAGTTCTTCCACACCAAACTCGCTCATCCATGTCTTTATGGACCTTGCTTTGTGCACTGGTGTGCAGTCATGTTGGAACAGGAAGGGGCCATCCCCAAACTGTTCCCACAAAGTTGGGAGCATGGAATTGTCCAAAATCTCTTGGTATGCTGAAGCATTCAGAGTTCCTTTCACTGGAATTAAGGGGCCAAGCCCAACTCCTGAAAAACAACCCCACACCATAATCCCCCCTCAAACAAACTTCACAGTTGGCACAATGCAGTCAGACAAATACCGTTCTCCTGGCAACCGCCAAACCCAGACTCGTCCATCAGATTGCCAGATGGAGAAGCGTGATTCGTCACTCCAGAGAACACGTCTCCACTGCTCTAGAGTCCAGTGGCGGTGTGCTTTACACCACTGCATCCGACGCTTTGCATTGCACTTGGTGATGTATGGCTTGGATGCAGCTGCTCGGCCATGGAAACCCATTCCATGAAGCTCTCTACACACTGTTCTTGAGCTAATCTGAAGGCCACATGAACTTTGGAGGTCTGTAGCGATTGACTCTGCAGAAAGTTGGCGACCTCTGCACACTATGCGCCTCAGCATCCGCTGACCCCGCTCTGTCATTTTACGTGGCCTACCACTTCGTGGCTGAGTTGCTGTCATTCCCAATCACTTCCACTTTGTTATAATACCCCTGACAGTTGACTGTGGAATATTTAGTAGCTAGGAAATTTCACGACTGGACTTGTTGCACAGGTGGCATCCTATCACAGTACCACGCTGGAATTCACTGAGCTCCTGAGAGCGGCCCATTCTTTCACAAATGTTTGTAGAAGCAGTCTGCATGCCTAGGTGCTTAATTTTATACACCTGTGGCCATGGAAGTGATTGGAACACCTGAATTCAATTATTTGGATGGGTGAGCGAATACTTTTGGCAATATAGTGTATATATATATATATATATATATATATATATATATATATATATATATAGTTGAAATTAGAAGTTTACAAGCACCGTAGTCAAATACATTTAAACTCAGTTTTTCACAATTCCTGACATTTAATCGTAGAAAACATTCCCTGTCTTAGGTGAGTTAGGATCACTACTTTATTTTAAGAATGTGAAATGTGAGAATAATAGTAGAGAAAATGATTTTAGCTTTTATTTCTTTCATCACATTCCCAATGGGTCAGAAGTTTACATACACTTTGTTAGTATTTGGTAGCATTGCCTTTAAATTGTTTAACTTGGGTCAAACGTTTTGGTTAGCCTTACACAAGCTTCTCACAATAAGTTGCTGGAATTTTGGCCCATTCCACCAAACAGAACTGGTGTAACTGAGTCAGGTTTGTAGGCCTCCTTGCTCGCACACACATTTTCAGTTCTGCCCACAAATTTTCTATCGGATTTAGGTCGATGGACACTCCAGTACCTTGACTATGTTGTACTTAAGCCATTTTGCTACAACTTTGGAGGTATGCTTGGGGTCATTGTCCATTTGGAAGACCCATTTGCGACCAAGCTTTAACTTCCTGGCTGATGTCTTGAGATTTTGCTTCAACATATCCACATCATTTTCCTTCCTCATGATGCCATCTATTTTGTGATGTGCACCAGTCCCTCCTAGAGCAAAGCACCCCCACAACATGATGCTACCATCCCCATGCTTCAAGGTTGGGATGGTGTTCTTCGGCTTGCAAGCCTCACCCTTTTCCCTCCAAACATAACGATGGTCATTATGGCCAAATAGTTCGATTTTTGTTTCATCAGACCAGAGGACATTTCTCAAAAAAGTAAAATCTTTGTCTCCATGTGCACTTGCAAACTGTATTCTGGCTTTTTTATGGTGCTTTTGGAGCAGTGGCTTCTTCCTTGCAGAGCAGTCTTTCAGGTTATGTCGATATAGGACTTGTTTTACTGTGGATATAGATACTTGTCTACCTGTCTCCTTCAGCATCTTCACAAGGTCCTTTGCTGTTGTTCTGGGATTGATTTGCACTTTTCTCACCGAATACGTTCATCTCTAGGAGACAGAGTGCATCTCTTTCCTGAGCGGTATGATGGCTGCGTGGTCCCATGGTGTTTATACTTGTGTACAGATGAACATGGTACCTTCAGGCATTTGGAAATTGCTCCCAAGGATGAACCAGACTTGTGGAGGTCCACAATGTTTTTTCTGAGGTCTTGACTGATTTCTTTTGATTCTCCCATGATGTCAAGCAAAGAGGCACTGAGTTTGAAGGTAGTCCTTAAAATACATCCACAGGTACACCTCCAGTTCAGTACACCTCCTATCAGAAGCTAACTGGCTAATTGTCTAAAGGCTTGAAATATTTTTCTGGAATTTTCCAAGCTGCTTGAAGGCACAGTTAACTTAGTGTATGTAAACTTCTGACCCACTGGAATTGTGATAGTCATTTAAAAGTGAAACAATCTGTCTGTAAACAATTGCTGGAAAAACTACTTGTGTCATTCACAAAGTAAACAACTTGCCAAAACTACAGTTTACTAATATTAAATCTGTGGAGTGGTTAAAAAATTAGTTTTAATGACGTGTATGTAAACTTCTGACTTCAACTGTATATATACACATTTACAGGTTCATTTTAATATACCTGTATGACCTAACCTGTGGAAAATGAAGTAATGAACTAATAACAGCACTTGGGGAAAACAAACACTAATATTATTATTATTTTTTTTGAAAAAGCAAAATTTGCTTTATTTCTCTCTCATTTCCAATAAAAGGCAAATATAATCACACATAACAGGATAACACAGAGATAAATATCTGTGGGGGTGGGGGGGGGGTACCTTTAAACAAAAACAACATCAAATAAACTGAGTAAATGTATCGCTGGCCCTTTAAATACAGTCAACTAACAAAAGTTAAAGGGCAGTCATGTGTCTGTACAGAGAGTAATGTATAAAACACAGAGCAAATAAACCTCTAAAGTCATCATGAGCATGGCAGAACTGATTTCAAAGAAGCATTTCAAATGTCCAGCAAAGGGAACTCGAATGAGTCCGTATCTTCAGGACATGAACATGTGTTGATGGTTACAGTTCTGTACAGCTGCAGCACCATCAAAACAAATGCTTCACGTGTAATACATTTTCTCTTGTCGTGTTTTTAAACAATTTTTATTTATTTTTTTGTCATCCAGCATATTCTAACAATAAAGGCATTAATTTTGGGAGCAATTCCACAACATCCTCTTAAAACAGCATGAACACACACATTTGGACCCTGACAACAGTTACAGTCTTTTTACTGCTCGTGCAACCTTTTATTTTCTGATGTTACGGCCCTCCTCCAAAAAACAAGGAAGCGACGTGGAAGGGTCTTTCTTGAAGACCAAATCAAACATAATGAAACTCAGATCAATTCAATTCAACAATGTATTGTAACATTTCCCATGAGCTGTGTGGACAGCACAAGACTCCCAGTGACGACATCACAAACATCCTCACATTGATCCAGTGCCTTGATATCCCACCAACCCCTGACCAGATCAAACACGCCTCTCAATGGTGCAGACTAAACATGTTTATTCCTGCTGCCAGTGCGGCTCCATCACGCATCATCTTCAGATATCAAATGTGGCTTTGCATTTACACAACACGAGGAGCAGCTTCAATACGAGCATTTAAGCAGTCTTTAATAAGCTGTACACGTACAAAGATGCTCACTTTGTCACAGGTTTCGATTGATCAATGTCCTCAAATTTGGGTTTCAAGTTTTTTTTATTGAATAAAAGGTGTTTTTTAATAATAATAATAATAATAATAATAATAATAATAATAATAGAGCAAACAGGCATGATTACTATATTTATACATACATAAAAAAAAATAAAAAAAACTCCGTGGTACCCAGTAAAAATGACAGTTGGCCACAATGAAGCTCTGGAGAACACCTGAGCTTGTGTTGATGAACCTCCAGTCCAATCAAGTGGCCTAAGTTTGGCAATATGGGCAGTCCGAGGGGAAAGACTTCCTGGTTTTTCATTTGCAGACTTTGTTTTGCTCTCTCCATCAATCTCGGTTTCGTTTGCAATTATTATTATTTTTTTTGTGTAACCATTATTCTTCACTTGAAATGTCAAATAAAATGTGAATAAATAAAGGTGATGTTGAAAAGTCTGCGCAGAAGAGTCCAAAACTATTGTGTCTGTATATTTATATTTATATAGTATACATTTATATATAGGTATTCATATCCCTCTATGTGATGTTAATTAATGCATGTCCAATTGAAATTGTGGAGTTGGTGATCCGGTGTGCCAGTCTTTGAGTTCAGTGAAAGGAAGAGTAGGTTGTGTCCTGTGATCATGAGATCCATTAGTTCAGGCTTTGCCTTCCTCCACTTTGACCGACTGTGGTTTGATGGCTTCGCTGCAAGAGCTTTTCACCTGATCCTGGAGTTTACTGGCGATCACAGATGAGCTCTTAATATCAATGATGGCCTGATGAAGAACCTTCACCTGTACAAACAAACACCATGATGGAAGCACGTCAACACACTTCAAATGCATCAGAAAGGATGATTTAAACAAAGACGGCTTTATATTACTGGACTTCAGTTAAGCAGGGCTGGGCGATACACTGAAAAGTCACGCGTGTAAAACTCCAATACAAAATGAAGCAATATCGTGAGCATTTTAATGATTTTAAAGCCCTTTATTTGGCCATTAACTTTCCTGAAGATTGTGTCGTTACACTAGTTTTGCAATTCTTTCTTCTATCACGACAATGAAAGTGTTAATGTTTTAAAAGCATCTCGGCTTTAGGGAGTCAAGTGACGCTATGAGAGGGTTGATTGCTTGAAGGCGAGCTCCGCATAAACTTTGCTACAATTATCTTTTTAAGCAATATTAACCGTGAGAACTGTAATAGTTTTGTTTGCTTAACTCTGCTGGGAGGGCAGGATGTCAAAGTTCAAAATTGTCAGCCTGTGGGGACATTAAAAGCACTTCTCATGCGTTGGATGCCTCGCAGGATCAAGATGGCAGAGGTCCAGTCGATAATGGCAGCGAGCTTCATAACGTAGGTCGGGATATCTCGAACATTTATGCAGTGCTGACAACAATCTTGACCGACATGGAGGGCCTTGCAGAAATACGTTGAGCAATCACATCTATGGAGGCAAAACTTTCCACCCTGATCACAAGAATGGACGATGTCGAAAAACTGGCAGAGTTTCTGGAGTCGGCCGTAAGAGAGCTACAGGATAACCCGCCAGCTACCAAGGCTGATGTGGAACGGGTGTGTGAAAAACTAGAGGATATGGAAAATCGGAGCAGGCATAATAATGTTTGTTTCGTTGGAATACCCAAGGGTAAGGAAGGTCAAGATATGGTAAAGTTTTTGGAGGGGGTTATTCCGAATTTGATGGAGACAGCGGGCCGCTGGCAAATAGTGCGCGGGCACAGAACATCGGATTTCCGGGGAATGGATGCAAGTTGGGACTTTTGTGCGCAGGTTTGAAGCGCATTTTTTTCTGTTCTGTGGATTGTTCAGGATTTTATTGTTACATCAGTGTTGGAAAGTGGTCTATATAATTTTGCCTTGGGTACACAATTTTTCTTTGCATGTCAAGATGTCACACTTTAATATAGTTCAAATGTTTCACTCCACATGGAATGTTAATGGGCTGGGGCACTCAATAAAAGGAAGGAAGGTTGTATCTTTCCTTAAGCGTAAAAAATATGATATAGTGTTCCTTCAAGAAATGCACCTTTCTTCACAGGAAGCTGAAAAACTTGGCAGGGCATGGGCATGTGTTTTGTAGTGCTGATTCGAGTAAGAGCAGGGGAGTCATCACATTGAAAAACACGCATTTACAATTCAAATGTATCAAACAGATCAAAGATAATTTAGGAAGAGTCATTATTGTTTTGGCTGAAATACAGGGGTGAAATATTATTTTGACTAATATTTATGCACCCAACGCTGATAATAAGAACTTTTTTATAGATCTTGAGGGAAAGCTACAAGCAGCTGGGATCCTTCATGATATGGTTTTGGGTGGAGACTTCAATCTTTTAATGGATCCGGTCCTTGATCATAGTGATGCAAAGGTGTGTAGACCCTTTAGAGCAACGTTGACACTACAGAGGATGTGTACAAATGTTGGTCTTACAGACATTGAGACTTCTGAATCCATCTGGGAGGGACTACACAATTTTTTCATTAGTCCATAAGATTTCCTCGACAATAGTTTTTTTTTAAATTTTTTATATCTAAGCCACTTATTCCATTTGCCACTCATTGCTCAATTGGGAACATTTTAGTTTCAGATCATGCTTTGATGTGTTTAGAGATGTTGCTGCATATATAGAAAAGAAAATCATATAGATGGTGCTTTAATACATCCCTTCTAATAGACCCTGAATTTCAACAAATGTTAAAGAAAGAAGTCAATGTTTATGTAGAAACCAACTGGTCCTCAGTGTCCTCTGTGGACGTGGCATGGGAGGTGCTTAAGGTGGTTCTTAGGGGGCGGATCATACAATATGCCTCACTCATTAAAAAGATCAAAGCACAGTAATTAATGGAACTGGAAAAGATTATTAAAAGTGCTGAAACAGTGCTGAAGCACCGAATGTCATCCAATGGTCTTAGAAAGTTGACTCAGCTAAAATATAGGTACAATACTATTTTGTCACAGAAGGTGGAGTTTTGGTTATTTAGGGCAAGACAGACATACTTTGAGTCAGGGGATGAAACTCTTGCCAGAAACAAAAAAAGAGAGTTTTCTTCCACCATTCCTTCAGTGAAGTCTTCTGGGGGCAATATATTTACTTCTGCCACAGATATTAATAAGGCCTTTAAAGATTTCTATTTCGATCTTTATAGTTCCACGTCCTCGTCTACCAATAAGCATATCAGCAATTTCTTAGAGCCATTAGAACTTCCAAAATTCACAAGTGATCAAAAAGACTTTGACTCAGATATTACTGTGGATGAGCTTGTTGAAGTAATTAAAGCCTTGCCAACAGGTAAGGCATGGGGGCATGATGGATTTGCTGCAGAATTGTTTAGAGCTTATGTCACAGAACTGGCTCCACTTATGTTAGAAGCTTACACTGAGTCATTAAAGAAAGGCGAACTACCGGCAACCTTGACGCAAGCCCTGATCAGTCTCATACTTGAAGATAAAGACCAAAATTAATGTAAAAGTTATCGTCCAATTTCCCTGATCTAGTTAGATGTTAAAATATTGTCTAAGATTTTAGCTAATCATTTAAACAGAGTAATTACATCTATTATACATATAGATCAAGCAGGGTTTATTCATGGTCATAGTTCTTCTGATAATATTAGACATTTTATAAATATTATGTGGTCAGTAGTGAATGATGAGACCCAGATTGCTGCTCTCTCACTTGACGCCGAGAAGGCATTTGATATGGTGGAATGGGACTATCTTTAAGATAAATGTATGGAAATGTATGGGTTTGGGAAAACGTTTATTGGATGGAATAAGTATAAACAACCATTATCAGCAGTGCAAACTAATGGATTCATTTCAGATTATTTTTCTCTTGGTAGGGGAACCAGGCAAGACTGTCCTCTCTCCCCTTTATTGTTCTGTCTTGCCCTGGAACCATTAGCAGCCGCAATAAGAGGATGATTTTCCTGGTATTGTAGCAACAGGTGTGGTGCATAAACTTCTACTCTATGCAGATGAAATATTATTATTTGTCTCCGACCCTAGAAGATCTATGCCTACCCTCCAAAGAATTATTAATTCTCTCTCAAAAATGTCAGGATACAGGGTGAACTGGTCTAAATCGGAAGTTCTTACTCTGACAGCATATCAGATTTCCTCAAAATTCTACAAACAATACCCCATAATGACAACATGAAAGAAGTTTGTTTGAAATCTTTGCAAATTTATTAAAAATAAAAAACGAAAAAAATCACATGTACATAAGTATTCACAGCCTTTGCTCAATACTTTGTTGAAGCACCTTTGGCACCAATTACAGCCTCAAGTCTTTTTGAGTATGATGCTACAAGCTTGGCACACCTATTTTTGGGTAGTTTCTCCCATTCATCTTTGCAGGAACTCTCAAGCTCCATCAGGTTGGATGGGGGAGCGTCGGTTTCAGATCTCTCCAGAGATGTTCAATCGGGTTCAAGTCTGGGCTCTGGCTGGGCAACTCAAGGACATTCACAGAGTTGTTGCGGAGCCACTCCTTTGTTATCTTGGCTGTGTGCTTAGGGTCGTTGTCCTGTTGGAAGATGAACCTTCGCCCCAGTCTGAGGTCCAGAGCACTCTGGAGCAGGTTTTCATCAAGGATGTCTCTGTACATTGCTGCATTCATCTTTCCCTCGATCCTGACTAGTCTTCCAGTTCCTGCTGCTGAAAAACATCCCCACAGCATGATGCTGCCACCACCATGCTTCACTGTAGGGATGGTATTGGCCAGGTGATGAGCGGTGTCTGGTTTCCTCCAAACATGACACTTGCCATTCAAGCCAAAGAGTTCAATATTTGTTTCATCAGACCAGAGAATTTTGTTTCTCATGGTCTGAGAGTCCTTCAGGTGCCTTTTGGCAAACTCCAGGCGGGCTGTCATGTGCCTTTTACTGAGGAGTGGCTTCCGTCTGGCCACTCTACCATACAGGCCTGATTGGTGGAGTGTTGCAGAGATGGTTTTTCTTCTAGAAGGTTCTCCTCTCTCCACAGAGAAACGCTGGAGCTCTGTCATAGTGATCATCGGGTTCTTGGTCACCTCCCTGACTAAGGCCCTTCTCCCCCGATCGCTCTGTTTGGCCGGGCGGCCAGCTCTAGGAAGAGTCCTAGTGGTTCCAAACTTCTTCCATTTACGGATGATGGAGACCACTGTGCTCATTGGGACCATCAATACTGCAGAAATTTTCTGTACCCTTCCCCAGATCTGTGCCTCGATACAATCCTGTCTCGGAGGTCTACAGACAATTCCTTGGACTTCATGGCTTGGTTTGTGCTCTGACATGCACTGTTAACTGTGGGACCTTATATAGACAGATGTGTGCCTTTCCAAATCATGTCCAATCAACTGAATTTACCACAGGTGGACTCCAATCAAGTTGTAGAAACATCTCAAGGATGATCAGTGCAAACAGGATGCACCGGAGCTCAATTCTGAGTGTCATGGCAAAGTCTGTGAATACTTATGTACATGTGATTTTTTTTCATTTTTTATTTTTAATAAATTTGCAAAGATTTCAAACAAACTTCTTTCACATTGTCATTATGGGGTATTGTTTGTAGAATTTTGAGGAAAATAATGAATTTAATCCATTTTGGAATAAGGCTGTAACGTAACAAAATGTGGAAAAAGTGAAGTGCTGTGAATTCTTTCCGGATGCACTGTATATTGGGTGACAATATTAGTAGGTGACAAATATATAAAAAACTGGGTCTAAACTAGTGTAATGATTAGCAGACAGATTATTCTTAGAGGATGGAAGTCAAAAGGCATTCCTCATTTCAAGAATGGTTCACTGAATTGGGCAGGGTGGCAGCATTTGAAAAGATGTCACAAACAGCTTGGCAGACTTGATGTGTATAGGAAAAAAATGGGAAAAATACCTGACCCTTCTGGAGGGCTCTCAGTGAGGACCATGTGGAGAGAAACAGGTTTGTGGTTAAAATTGTAAATCATATCCTTTTTGGAATTTTTCTTTTCTCCTTTTATTTGATTTTTTAAATATTTTTTTTTATTTTGTGTGTATATACGTGTGTGACTCAGGCTTGACCACAGGATGTTGTTGAGAGTTGGGGTGGGGTTTGGGAGGGGGATGGGGTATATTGGTTGGTAAAAGGATATAACTGTTTGATTCTGTTCATGTATATTGTAATTTATTTTAATATATTAAGAATCAAAAACTGTTCAAATCGCAAAAAAGAAAAAGCAGCTCAGCTTTAAACGTTAGTAGCAAAGATGCAGTTTTAGTAAGTTTGATTCATTTCCATGAAATATTTATTGGCGTCACCAAACGTTAGGGTTGGGAACCAAAAACCGACATATACTGTATTCGAATTCGGTTCCATTTAAAAAAAAAAAACAAATAAAAAAATAAATAAAAAAATACCGGAACCGCATAATTTGAGAGTCTTGGTTACACTAAAGGTTCTAGAACGTGCATCTTTCCACCAATGCATATAGCGTGACCAGTGTCTGATTTACAGACAAATGACTCCTCAGTGAATCTGACTTCTGTCACTTCCAGCTCATATTAACCAAGAACTGCTCTCATGTTCTGTCATGTTGTACTTGAGGCTTGTGCAGTTACTAACTGATTGTGTTCAGATGACAATGTTTAGTTAAAGATAGGCCTACACATTACGAGTTTTAATGAAATCAGTGGAATTTTACTGAAAAAAAAATTGTGTATTAAATATGTTAGCAAAAACTTTTGTTTGTTTAGAATTTGTATTTATTGTATTTATTTGTAAATAACACATCATTTGCAAAGAATTGCATATAAAAAATATTTGCTGTGAATAGCCCCCCAAAAACAATAATTTTATATATAATGATTAATAATGAATAGTTATATTGTAGTAATAATAAATATTACATATATTATAAATATAATCATTCAGATAATTAAAATGCATTACATTATTGTGGCAGATGGGTAAATCATTTATAAAAGACAATAGAAACACTGGCCTTAGAATACATTAGATTGTTATTTCCATATTATTGAACATAACCCTATCACTGGCCGACAGACAACAGCAATCCATTTTGCAATTGAATTCATCGATCAGTCTGAGATTTATAATAACAGCTTTTCTAAGGACACGTCAATGTACACGTGTCAGACAGATGCTTTTGGAGCATCTCATTGTGGTTGCGTAGCATCATAAACAGTGTTTTAAAGGTCACTGTGTCAAGTTAAACCTAGTTTAAAACTTAGGAACACACGTTTTGAGATCGCTGCATTTGGAATTGCACTCCATCTAGCTGTGTTTGAACGCAAGAACACTTTCTCATCTTGTGCGGTCACTGGTGTCGACAAGCATGAGTGTGGTTTGTTCTCTGTAGAAGATGCATGTTGCCTGTACAGCTGGAGTTTCGCTTACTGCCCCCTGCTGAAACCTTAGTATTTCAAGCTTGAATTGAACAGGTTACTTTTTAAAATAATTAATCATACTGAATTAACACGAAATCGACAGCCCTAATTTTGATTTTATATTAATTTACAGTAGGACCTATTATTGTATTACATTTATGTCTTTATAAAGTCTTTGTAAAGTCATAAACTCTAATTAAACACGGCTTTTGCAAGAATTGTATTAAATTCATTGCGGATTTGTTTTCTCTACTCTGCTGAAATCAAATGACCTCATCATTTAGAGTAATCGGAACTGTTAAATTCCTAATAATTTTTACTGTTTAAATGCAAGAAGTAAAATACACTGCAAAATCGAGTTTAAGTCTACTTGACGTGTAAAAAAAAAAAATCAATTTCAGAGCAATTAAATAAATTCGCAAATATACATTGACCACCTTCGACAGGATGAGGAATATAGAGATGTATTTTTTATATTTTTTTTAGCTATATTGCCCAGCCCTACTTGAGTGTCAGGGTAAACAACATTAGGTTTCAAAAGTGTTAAATGTAATTAAGGTTATCATTTTAATATTGATGTAATATGATGTCATAAACAGTCAAATTAAAAAGAGGAAGTGCATGAAATGCCATTACCTAGGTTTACAGTGGGTAGCTCACCTTCATACCATCCTCAGGGGCTTTAACGGTGGGCTCGGGGTTGGAGGGGGGCTGCTCGCATCCAGGGCTGGTGTAAGGTGGTGTGCGGATGATAATGGTCTTGTTGACCTGCATGACGGGCCGTTGGATGGGGTTGGGGAAGGGGCCGCTGGTGGGGGGTCTCATGTGCATGACCATACTGCCCTGAGGGCCAGAAACCTGCACACAACACAACATCAGGGCTGGCTCACATCATCACATGCACATCATTACATTCACATTCAGAGGTGAGTGATACCTGCTGTGTGTAATGACCTGGAAGAGAAGCAACAGCTGGAGGGGCTCCGGGTCCGGAGGGCTTTCCACTGGGGCTGACAGAACCAGGTCTGAGTGTAAAACAGAGAGAGAAACATCATGAAACGCATACATTGTCACACATGAAAGAATCTTTCAAAGACCCAAATGGAAAATTATATTTTTGCTAAATTGTTTTGCAATCTAAAATGTGTGCATGTGTTTATGTAAATATATATAGTATTTCTAATAATAAATATTCATAGGCGAATGTGATTATTTGCGGTTAACATTGTGCAAAAAGGCATAAAACAATTATCAAATATAGTTCTTAATATCTGATATTATCTGCAGTAAAAAAAAAACATTGTTGATCTCCACTCTTGACAACATTTTTCCATTCTAACATTCTTACCAAGGTTCTGAATTTTTTATTTAGTTTCTCTTTTCAATTTCACATCCCAATTTTAGTCCTTAAATTTCACTACTATTGTTTCCATTTAGATTGTTTTTCTGTGCATTTAGTTTTCATTTCAGCTTTAGTATTCTAAAAGCATTCTAAACAGATATTTAAAAGGTGCACTCTGTATTTTTTTCTTTGTTGTCTTAGACTTACACTGACACCTAATGGCGTGGATGCAGTATCATTAAAACAATAGTTTTCAAATGGCAGTGCCATTTGTAGAAATGTACTATTCACAGTCAGTCATATAAGGTATAATCCACGGCTGGGTGTGCATTAAACGATTTTAATGCATGATGTGGAGGCAAAAACCCACCCGAAGTGAAGCGGAGTTGTAAAAGTGGCACTTACATGATGAGGGAAACAATCCAAAACGCTCTAAACCTGCAGACTTTGAACTCTGAGACATCGGTATGGTATCCATTAAGGCTGCACGATTGATTGAATTGTGTGCTGAGCAGTGCAGCAATATTAGATTATGTTTATTATATTACAATTCACACCCTGTCTTTTTCATGTTTCCTGTAGCACTTCACAGTTGGTTTAAAGATGTTACTGCATGACAAAATGATGTTGTTTTTATGATGAGATGCTTAATCCCAGCTGAGACTATATCTGCATCCGGAGGTCGTTTGAACAGAGGCATAAAACTCTCGCAATGTCTCACTACGGAGGACAGCAGAGTAGGCGCATTTATACAGAACGGTGATTAAAACTGACTGGAATTACCTGTGCATTAACCTCTTAACATCCGGCCTCTTTTTGTGCATGAGCTTGAAAAGGACATACCCAAAGTAAAACTCTTCCAGTTCTTGAACCCTTTGGTCTACAAACACAAACCTGGGCTCATTTGAAAGTCGATATGACCAAAACTATTTGTTCCATAATGATTTATGGAAGTGTACTTCCAAAACAAACTTATAGACCACTTCTAGTAACTCCGTAAACCAACGATCAAAGTGGTTCAAAACACACAATTTATATTTCAATGTAAAAAATACATACAATAAAGATGCTTCTGTTCATTTTTTCCCCATACAAATGCAAACTGACTTTTTCAGAGCTTTTGCTCTGCTGTTCACCCAGGGTCTTTAGCCACTGCCTCAAGCCGGGGAGACTCACTCTCCCCGGCTTCGAACACCGTCAGTGAAGCCTGGAGCACACCTGCTCCCAATGCAAACTGAATGAAAAGCAGTGGAAAAAAATGACAGTCAATGCATTGGGAGCGCGTGTGATCTGGGGTCTAACTCATGGTGAGTGAAGCTGGGGAGGGTGGCTCGAAAGGCTTGAATGACATGCAAGAGCCTCCTGGATGTGCAGTTGAACAGGGGGTTTGAGTGAAAATGCAGTCGGGAGGAGCGGATCCTCCAGGCCCTCGGTGATGGTGACTGAAGCCGAGGAGGGTGAATCAAATCGCGGGTCCACAAGCCGAGTTCTTTGTCATCAGTATGGCAGTAACACGCTATAACTGCACACCATGCGTAAAAGTGCAAACACAAACAAACACAGTCCACGGTTTTCCACTCCGAACCTTCGCGAATCGCCATCAGGGATATATACAACCCTCATATCGTTGTTTTCATCTTTTCATTAGTTACATGACCCATCAGTCAAAAATGATCTAGCTTTTCACTGGACGACTTTGTCCAGAGACAAACATGGATAAGGCAAATCTTTACATTACTCGTGTTGACTGTCCTGATTGGCTATTTTGAAGGTGTACCCAATCACAACTGCACAGAACATTTTGTTTGTAAGACCCTCCCAAATATCATGTTTTGCTACTGAAACACTACACAGAGTGCAAGATTTCACAGAGAATGGACATGAATGATAACTTGTGTTGAATATGTAAAACCTGAAAAAAGACATATTGATCAATATTTCTTCATATTTGCACATTTTTGGACAAAAATCTCTAATGGATTTTATTGATTGGACTCTTGCAATAAAAAGCATACTAAAGTTTGGAGGATTGTGCTCATCTGTGTTTGGCTGAAGTTAATAAATCTTATTGTTGTAACTTTGCAATCATCAAAATCTCTTTAAAATATCAAATCTTGAGACCCAGATCTTTCAACAAATTAAATGTAAATAAATATGCAATTGGGTCATTTTTGTCCCACTCGTCGTTAAGAGGTTAAAAAGTTAAAACACACACATTCCAGCCAATCAGAATAGAGTATTTGAACAGACCAAGGTATAATATTCATTTAAGAGTGAAAGTGTCCAATGACAAATAAGGTGGGTACTGAGATTGTGACCTCATGATTATATATGCATGTATCAAAATGACTTAATTTCTTTAGGATTAAAACTTTGAGGAAAAAAATACAGAGTGGACCTTTACATAATTGACACTGAAACGGCATTCCGTTCTGTGTGATTTCCTCAACACTGAGTTGTAATATTTGCTCACCTGTAAGAGCCGCTGGGTATTCCAGGTGAGTGGTTGTGTTTGTCTGAGAACTGGAATCCTTTCATGTCCATCTGAGAGGGCTGCAAAGAACACGTAATGATTTACCAGAGATTATAAAGTGAACATTTATACACACACACAGAGATTGGACACTTTAACCCACTCGTGTGTGTGTGTGTGTGTGTGAGATTGTTGTGACAGGCTCTCACCTCTCTGCTGGCGCTCATGACGGTTGGCTGTGATCCAGGTGGCATCATGCGGCGTGGCGCTCCGACAGACAGATTCTGGTTCTGCTGCAGCTGGATGGACTGAGGCAGAATAAGATGCTGTTGGGCTGAACCATACCGCAGCTGAGAGCCAGGCATGGGCATCGTCACCTGAACAAAAACAACACACACACACACACGTTCAACATTAATGCCAAATTACTGTAAAATTCGTAAACCATAAAAAAAAAATAAAAAATTAAAAAATAAAAAATAAAAAAACTGGACACACCTGTAACCACACATCACTTGAAACCAAATCACAGGCTTTCAAAAAAGAAATGCATGTTCATCTTAAGATTGTAAACACATACTATGTTATTTACGAATTATTGCAATTCTTTCTTTACATTTGTAGGGGGTTCCTCTAAGTAGTCCACATTAACCAGGGTATCTGCAGGTATCAGCACATCCAAATTCATACTTTTTAAATACCCTTTTGAAGACCTTTTCAAATATATTTAAGACTTACACGTCACTTCAATCACTATTGGGGTTAATGCATATACTTCCCCACCACTAGATGCAACATGAAGTCACATATTAAAATGACACGCAGGTAATGCGAGAGTAAAGAGCTGGTTTGATACTGTATGCCTACTGTGTGTATTTTTATACAGACATCTACAGTAGTTATTAAAGTTATGCTTTCAAAGTACTTATGCTTTTGTTCATTATTATATCCAATGTATCTCAACAGGACGTCACTCCAAAAATCTTAAATAAACATCCATTTATTTTTGCTTTTTAGATCACTCATTGAGGCTCTCATCAAACATGAGCACAAATGACCTTGCATTATTAACACTACCAACAAGCTTCTCCTTGAACTAGACTAAATCGAATTATATATGCCGTCATGCCACATGTGAAACCTTATATTTTTGCTATATCGGGGAACATTGTTTGAAAAACCTGGCAAATATCTTTGTTCAACCTGAATGAGTGGTGCTTTGCCACTGTTCTGAGACACCACATAACTTCAGCCCGCCACGAAAGTTCACTTTTTCATTTATTTGCACCAATACAGCAACACAGTTGGCCTAATAAAAAGCAGTATTTACCAACATATATTTTTACTACAACATTTTTGGTGAATTAACAAGATAAAACTACAGTAAAACTCACTTTTTTTTGGAACCCATTTGAATTATCTTATTAATAATATTATCACTGTGAATCCCAGTCAAGTTTATTATTATAATATACATTAAATTATTATAATTTTGAGGATTATATATGTATATAATAGTCATTTATTTCTGTAGTATTTACTGTACCTTTTAAAACTTTAATGACCTGCAGATTACCTGTTTAACTGATGTAAAATCACTATAAAGGACAGCTGTGCTCTCGTGCTCTTGCCTGTATGAGCTGTGAATCCATGAGTTGTGACGTGCTCATTCCAGTGGCTCCGTCATACACCAGCGGCTGACTGCCATTAATGGGCTGATAGTGAGATCCAGACTGCGATTTCACCAGCTCGGACGGCTGCATGCCAGGGAACGCAGAGTATGGCCCTTTGAGAGGAGCTCCTCCAGACAGCACCATGGCACTAGGCTGAGACAGGTTTGGATGCATGTACACCTGAGACCTGAAAGACAAAAGGCAAACACAACCATCAGGATTTTCACCTCAACAACTGTGACGGACTTCGTCTCAAGGCAGACAATTATCACATTCTCACAGAGTTCACTTAGTTTGGTGGGTATGAAAGCGGTTTACTCAAGTGTGCATCAGTGAACCGAACCCACTTCTGGTCTGGGGTTCATGTTAACTCCAGTACTGTTCACAGTTGGTATGGAAGCAAATTGGTCCAATTTATGGAAGAGTACCACTACTGATAATACACCCATTATAGTACAAAGCATTTCTCACTGCCAGGCCCACAACTTAACAGAACTGGATCACTACCAGGCTGACACTCAAACTGATGACACAAAATTACCAAACAATACAATGTGAAAAGAGAGCTGTGGAGCATGGCAGAGTTACCTGAATGGAGGGATGGAATTGAATATCTCTTGTGACTGAGATACAGGAAGAGCTCCACGTAAACCCAGCTGGGCCTGAGCCTGAAGAGATGTGTGCAGAGAGATGGGGATCTGCTGAGGGGTCGCCTACACACACACAGGAAACGGGTTATTCACATACACATTGTCCGTACTCCTCTCGACCAATACATTTTTATGACTCTTCCAGCTGTTTGCGATTACTTGAAGAATTATTTATTATATAGAAATAGCGAGGGCAGAATTTTGTCTGGTACCCTTTCTTAGAATAAATAGATTTAAAGCAACCGGTCAGTCAAGTCCCACCACAAACTTGCACCATTGGCACTCAGACCCTGGGTTTCTTGGGTGATCTGATCTTAAGTGGTCAGGCGTGACTCATCGCGGTTCACATCTGGTCGCGTAAATGTGTCATACATCAATTAAAATGTATACTATTGCATTATAATAAACCGCGAAAATTTTATAGAAGACAAAGCACGAATAAAAAAGCATGCTGTTTCTCCCAGATGCAGCTGAAATATAATCAAAGCACAAACACGACATTAAGCAGAATTCTCCTTTAATTTAGTGTATTACCTGTATTAACTGAGCTTCAGATGTTCGTGCTTCTCATCTGTGTTGATATCAAATACACACTGAAGAAAATCTGTGAAGTTCACGTGTTTATGTATATACTGTATATCCGCTTTTTTACATTTTCCGATCGGACGGTTATTACCTTTTATAGCCACTTGTAACCGGCAAAGTTTAAACTCTTGTTTTAGCACAGCGGTTGACAGGTTAGGGTGATGCGTCACTGCTGCATGTGGTCACATGCGTTTTTGACTACCTTCGTATGTGATTTCTGTGATCCGATCACAAAACGTTTTGGACCCCATTTAGAACTGTATTTAGCATTGACCACCCCAAACGCATCTTAAAACCAGCTGTAAACGGGGTCACATTTGCATACTTGCATAAAGTATGTTTCTTACACTTTCAGGAATCAACCAACAGTTTACTCATAGTTGACTCTGCATATTAAACTGGGATATGAAAAAGTATTTTTAACATAAAAAAATGAATACACTTCCTTTAAACAATTCTCTATATGGTGCAAATGTTTTCAAAACTAAAAACGAACACTCACAAAGAACGAGTACTAGTGTATATTCACTAGAGCAAGTTTCATGACTGATATTTCCAGGATTTCCATGATTGTGCAGAATCTCTTCAAACAGATCACATCATCAAAATACTGGAAGACAAATCTATATTTCTGATGCTGGGTCAAAACAAAACGGAGTCTGAATCACTCAGGATGTGTGTGCAGACGTGCACCTGCTGGTAACTGGGCTGCTGAGTCAACGGTGGCACGAGCCGTGGCTGACTGGGAAACACATGACCGTCCAGATATAGAGGAGGGATGTGACTGCCTACAGACACACAACAGCATTCAGAAACACACAATCACTGCACATGTTATTAATGAGAGTGATCAGTCGCACAGAGAGAACGGCAGACCTTGCATGGAGATGGAGGGAGCGACTGAGACCACAGGCATGGGTGGCATAGACACACCGCCGAACGAGCTGTAGCTGACGCCGCTGGAGGAGCCCACGCTGCAGGCCGGCTGAGCTCCAGACCCCGCGCCACTCGGAGAGCCCTGCTCCGGAAGAGACTGAGAGTTCTCCCACGCCTTACGAGCAGACTCCATCTGACAGCAAAAACAACAAATGGTTTATTATTATCATTCATAGAAATGTGTGATACAATCACAGCAAACATCCTCATACTTCCATAAGAGGTCATTCAAAAACCAGTTGACAGCAGTTTTTGAGATGCCTCTCATTCATAAATCTCTGCCGAATCACAAAGCTATCGTACGGCTTCAGGAGACTTTGAATATAGCGCACAAATCAAATGGACTACTTTAATAGTGCTTTGGTTATTTTTTTACATTTCTGGAGCTTGACAGAAACAACTAACTTGACTAACACACAGAATCAGATTTGGATGGGTCTCGTTTATCCAATACCTGAACCATTTTCTAAGGTCAGTTTCAGAACAGACACTAGTACATCCCTAAAATAATTGTCAGTGGTTGTGTTGTTCTTGTCATGCGATTGTATGAAATCCCTCATGACAGCAGAAGTGATGTGGTTACCTTGAGTGTGAGGTCAGCGGAGGGGAAGCTGATGGGGTTCAGGTTTATTCCAGGCTGCAGATGTTTTCTACGCAGAATCGGGATGGCTTGAGATAGACCCGCCTGTGCACACACATTAACAACAGTACAAATTGGTCAAAGTTCTTCAAACATGAATGATGCAGTAAACATGACACTTGTAGCTCATGTACGCACGTTCCCAGCGAGCGCATCTTGCAGCTTGGTGACCGGGTTTGATACAGGAACTTGTGTGGACCCCGGAGGAAGGCTGAAGTCTGAATCTTTTGCACTGACGCCAAACTCAATGGGCGGCACAGGAAGGACATTGTCCACGTGCAGGTCTACTCCGTTGACGGGGGTGATGGGTCCCTCCAGACGCTCCATTCCCTCAGAGCCCTTGCGATTCTTCAGCGAGCGCTCATTACCGATGGGGCCGGGTTTGTGTTCTTTACTCTGCTCGGGTCCAGGGTCTGAATCCTGGAGCACAGATGAGCGGGACATGTACATGAACATCAGCTTTTCCAAAACAATTGATTTCAGGTGTAGCCAGTACTAAACAGCATGGAAAAACACAACTGTGCAACTGTGTGTGGTCACTTTACATGTCGGTCAGACAGTCTCTTCCTGTCTAATTGGGCAGTCTGTGGTCAGAATAAGCTGAACTGAATGATCAGTACCTCTGAATTTGGTTCACTTCCCGTGTAGGACACCTGTTTCGTCCAGGAATCACCACCCGATGACTGGAGAGTCAGAGCTTTAGGAAAAAAAAATAATCATAACCAGTTATTAACATCATATAAGAATAATACATTGTCATTAATTTATATAAGCATCTAATCAGACTCCAAAAAAGTCTTCTTCAGGTCCTGTTAGCGTTACCTGTGCTGTTGGTCTCCCAGATCTCTGTGCCCAAGTTGCTGGTGGAGACCATCTCTTCAGGCTGCTCGATGGACATGCTGCCCTGCTTCTTAGCAAAACGAGGCGGCATATTTGAAGTGATTGTTCTGTTCTTTACCGAAACCTACAGGGGCACAATCACAGAACTTTGATTTCCAGTAGCAGACAATCATAGCAATACTTCATGTTTTTACTTCATACAAGCAAGATAACCTCTGCATTTGAAATGGATGCAGTGGTATTATCAGGTGTCTGTGGACTAGTGCATTTACAATAAACTGAAGGACTGGGAGCGTGATGCATGTAACCATTAATCAGAGAATAATCAGTCAAGGCCGTCAGACTGAGTGATGACTTACTGGAGCACCCTGACCTTTCCTCCTGCGCTCGTCTTCCAGTGGGTGCCGCTGTTTTTTGGACAGAGCATCCTGGAACACCTCTGGACTGGGTACAGAAGCTCCTGAGTCACTCTCAACTGGAAAGAAACAGGTATTACACTGACAGCTCCAACACTCAAGAACAAAACACATGATCTACTCAATGTGTCACAGTGGAACACTCGAAAACGCTTTTGCTGTTTCATTTATTTCGGATTTATACCAAAGCGTTGCAAAATTCTTGTTTCTTATTAGTTGACACATACTGATTAATATATTCTAATTCACCCTTTGCTGAGCTCCACCCCCATGGGTTACTGTTGCTCACTCAGACAAACACTGCTAAACGTCCCGTAGGAATGAATGGGCGATTTCAGTGAACGGCGCATTTTTGGTAAAATATGATCAAACTGAAAGGAAAATAATCTTAAATGGGTGCAAATGAAGTGACTTAGCAAAACATATTTCCTTTTTTTTATTTTTTATTATACCATAAAACTGTGGAGACTGAATTAGAATGAAGCCAAACGATCAGTCACTTGAAAAGAGAAAAGCATAATTTAAAAAATATATATATATATATATATATATTTTTATCCCCGTTTCTCCCAATTTGGAATGCCCAATTCCCACTATTTAGTAGGTCCTCATGGTGGCACGGTTACTCACCTCAATCCGGGTAGCGGAGGACAAGTCTCAGTCAATCCGCGCATCTTATCACATGAATTGTTGTGCATGACACCGCAGAGACTCACAGCATGTGGAGGCTCATGCTACTCTCTGCAATCCACGCACAACTTAACACGCGCCTCATTGAGAGCAAGAACCATTAATCGCGACCACAAGGAGGTTACCCCATGTGACTCTACCCTCCCTAGCAACTGGGCCAATTTGGTTTCTTAGGAGATCTGGCTGGAGTCACTCAGCACACCCTGGATTCGAACTCGCGACTCTGGGGGTGGTAGTCATCGTCAATACTCGCTGAGCTACCCAGACCCCCAGAAAAGCATCATTTGATAGCGATTACACACTTGAAAACTAAGTGTAAGAGAACAGAACTGCTCATAATGTCTCTCCAACACTCACTATGGTGCTGTGAATGCTATATTTTTTATTATCGCCTCTGCTATGACCTGAATCAATAAAAGAATGTTAAGTTATTCGCTTATTTTTTACCTGGGAGCAAATTGCAGATGTTAATCATTGATTTTGAAATGAGGACTGACACAGTTTAATCCATATCACATGCTTTATCCTGTCTTTATCCTCTCTGGGTACCTCAAATCACTTATGAGTGACCCAGCAACAACATTTTATTTCATATTTTTTGGACAATTTCTATAAAATACTAAAATTCCCAAAGACTTTCATTAGAAAAAAAGCAAACGCTTGTCAGATAAACTTGGAGGATTGAAACAGTTGCTAAGATAGGACTGGTCTTAGTGAGACAACTACACGACTACTAACTCTTTTTTTTTTTTACTGCATAGCAGTTCCATGTTACTTCAGGCACTTTCAAATTAGTAATGGTGACTTGAACTGTTTCTAAACAAGGTACTTAAAATGCTCTCACCCAAAAATAATTCATTATTTACTCACCCTAATGCAGTCTCAAACTTCTATAGCTTTCTTTCTTCTGTGGAACACAAACACAGATATTTTGATGGATATATGATGTGAATATATCTATACAATGATCATAAAGGTAATCCATATGACTCCAGTGGTTTAATCCATTATTCAGAAGACATGGATTAAACCACTGGAGTCATATGGATTATCTTTATGCTTCCTTTATGTCCTTTTTGGAACCTGAAAGTGTTTTACTCCATTGACTTGCATTGTATGGACAAACAGACATATCTCCATCAAAACATCTCAGTTTGTATTCTGCAGAAGGAAGTCATACAAGTTTGAGACAGTATAAAGTGAGTATATGATGAGAACATTTTTAGATGAATTATCCTTTAAGTGAAGAAATAATTCTTCTTTACGCCTCTGAATTAAGGACGAAAGCTAACAAATGTCTTGATAAACATGTACTAATGCTAACTGTAATACAAGAATAACTGACTCTATATATAACTGATTTACATTGAGTGTGCATTAAATTTAAATGATTCAATGGTCTGTCTTTACTTCTTTAACAGATGGTTTTATCTGAAGCCACTACATTTCAGGCTTACTTGGGTAACTGTTGAGGTCATATTGGGACAGAGGTTCTGTTATGTCCCCCTTCATATTTCTGGGTTTTAGGTCTTTCTCAGTGATCTTTCCAGTGTTTTCAGTCATGCTGGTGGAAAGACTGTCATCGTTCTGATCCACACTGTACACAGACGCTGATCTCAGACCTGGGACAGAGTCTTCTGGAACTCTGTCGAGTGAAGACATTTTCATAGTGCAAATTAGATCAAACAAAATAAAAATCTGGATTGTAGAGTTTTGTGAGTGTGGGCTTTATGTTATCAAGTTGATGAATGTACCGTTTGCTGTTGGAAGAGATACCATTTTGCCAGCTCTTGTTTCTACTGCAGGGACCCACACTAGATGGCACATCAGCCGTACGGGTTATCTTGTTGTTCTCCACAGACACATCGGTCTTGCGGTTCTGTCTTTCCACAACAGGCCGCTGGCTAGAGAAGCTTCGTTTAGAGAGCTCTCTCTTCTCAGGGCCGGCGTCATCGTGGGCCGCCTCTGTCAGCGAGTCGCCATGTGGTCCTCCTCCTCGCTTCTCCCTCCATTCACTGAAGTCACTATTCTCGGATCCAGTCTCCCAGTCCTCACCCTGACTCTGACCCTTGACCTCCTGTGACCTTCCGCCCAAGTAGTGGTTGGGCCAGTGCTCCTCTCCACCCTTGGAACGACCCGACAATGGATTGGGAAAGTCTCCGTTCACATAATCTTCACTATTCCATTGACCTCCTACTTCACGTTCTTGATGCAGGCGCCTGAAGCGCGGAGGTTTATCCTGGCGCGGGGGACGACGCCTTCTCAGCGGTCTGTCGGGATTATCATTATCTAAATAGTAACTTCGTTCTCGGTCCTCGATGCCATTCTCTACAAAGGGTCCGGTAAATTTAGAGGGGTATTTCAGGGGCTCGCGCTCCAATGAGCGTTTGGAATAGGATTCTGAACTGATGTTGTATCCGTTCTCTTGTGTTGTGTTGCTTCCAAACTGATTTCCTCTGCCTCTCCAAGTGGAAATGTCCCTCGATCCAAATCCACGGTTGAATCCAGCATTAAGGCGAGGGGGCAAGGACCTTCCAAATACTCTTGTCGATTTCATCTTGTCCCAGGAATCACTGCTGGCGCTCTGATCATCCGTGTAGACCTTGTTTGATCTCCATGACTCTCGGTCGGCCCTCTTGACATCTCCAGACACAGGGAACGAAGCCTCTCCGTTCTCAGCGGCCTTCTGGCGCGGCCGTTTGGGCTGCTCCTCATATTCCGAGGCTTCGCTGTGCGTCTCGCTGACGTTGCGTCTGCGGGGTTTGCCTCGTTGTAGGTCCTCGCTTCTAAACTCTCGGCCTCCACATCCTCGAGCAGGTCTTTGCATGCTGGTGTTGTTGTAGGCTCCTCTGTTGTTGTCATTGCGTCCTCCACGAGCTCCACCATGAGAACTGAACTCTCTGAACCCGCGCCCACTTCCGCGACCCGCTCCTCTGGCCCTGGCAAACGCCTGCTCTTCGTCAATGAATATCCAGTTGTTGCGGCGTGCCGCTGGTGGCTCTCTGTTCTCCAAGACATCTACAGAGTGAGACTTGATGCCGTCCCAGCAGTTCTCCTTATGCAACTCTTCAGGCGGGTTGGTCGTTTTCTCGACTTTTGGAGGTTCTGCTTGTTTCTCCGCAGTAGAGGCAACAGTCGGTGGCGCGTAATGTCTGTTAGACTGAGGTGGGACATCTTTCTTCAGGTCATAAACGTTGGTGACCACTTCCTTCTCGAGCCTGTAGGGGACGGGCTTCTCTTCGGGTTCAGATTTGGGTTTCTCGTTCTCTTTGTCTTCGACCTTCAAGGGTTTCAGCACAGGTTTCTTGATGGGTCCAGTCCTCCTGAAAGTTCTGCTACTGGACTCTGACGGTTGACTAACACTACTGCTGCTGGACCCTTGGTCAGACCACTGGGTCGGACCACTGCCATCCTTTCTGTCCTTCCTCCAGAAGTCAGAGTCATGGCTCTTGTCCTTGCTGTCATAGCCCTCATCACGGGACTCGGTGATGTCTTTCTGATGTCTACTAGAGGAGATGTCCCTGTGGTCTGATTTATAGAAGTCCCCATGATGAGTCCTGCCTAGAGCCGAGAACCCCACATGGTGAACCTCTTGCTGAGACCCGAGAGACACGTCTGAGCCTCTGCTCTGGCGGAACTCTTGATGGGTCATATCCTCTGCTGGACTGTCCACGCACTCATGAACTCTGTCCTCATAAGAGTCGTGCCTGGAGCTCGACCTATCGCTCCTGTCGTCTGCCTGACTCCTGTCGCCATTCTCACGCTGTCTCTGGTAGGGTGGGGTGAAACTGCGGGCAGAGGGGTAGCTGTCTTGGTTCCACACTTGGTAGGGCTCAGTGGACAGTGCCCTCCTCTCCTGATGCATGCTGGGATGGCAGCCTTCATCAGATGCAGAACTGGGGCCATTGAGGTGATCCTGCTGAATGACAGGTTTCACCAGTCCTTAAAAATAAAAACATAAAAAAAATCTTTAAAAGATTTACATTTTCTGAGTGGTGTCTGTCCATGGAAGACTCACCACCACAACACAAGAGTGTTCTGGGTGGTTGCCAGGGCATTGTGTTGTAGTCGCTAAGGTGTTCTGTGTGGGTTTTACGCATATTGCTATGCAACTGCTAGGTCGTTAGATATTGTTAGTTATTATTAACTATAAGATATTGTTAGTGGTTGTCAGCACATTACCAAGGTATTCTGGGTGGTCGCTTGGGCAATCCAAAGCGGTTACTATAGTGTTCCGAGAGACTGTTAGTGTGCGTGCAGTTGCTAGTGTTTTGGGTGGTTCCTGGGGCATTGCAATATGGTTGCTAAGTGGTTTTGGTTCATTTTAGCACATTCCTTTGTGGCTGTGTTCTGGTTGGTTGCTAGGATGCTGCAAGGGCATCACTACGGTCTTCTGAATGTTATTAGCACGTACCAATGCAGTTGCTAGTATTCTGAGTGGTTGCTAAGGCATTGCTACATGGATGCTAGCTGTTAAGTGGGTGACAGCAAATTACTATGGTGTCCTGGGTGGTGGCAATGGTGTTGCTAGGGCGTCACAGTGTTATGCATGGTTGTTAGTGCATACCTATGCAGATGCTCATGTTTTGGGTAATTGCTGGGGCATTGCTTTGCATTTGCAAGGGTTTCCTGGGTTATTGCTTCCAAGTCAAGAATCCACCCTCAAGTCTCTATAAGTGCTTTTCCACCACCGGGCCATACAGTTCTGAGCATGGCGAAGAACGGTTCCTTTAGCATTTCCACTTGAGCACGGTTCAATACTTGATTTATTTTTTTGCACGGTTAGCTAACAGTGCTCAACTGGAGGAATGCTTTTAGTACGCAATGACTCACGATTATAAATTTGCCAATGCCAAGGTAACTCCATTTTTTCTAAGTTGCTGGCCAAGTTCACTAATATTTGGGTGAAGTTAATAAAAATAGTGTATGTTTAGTGTATTTTCGTGATTTTATGATGGGGGTTTAACTAGTATAGTACATTGGGCGAATTCCAATTGCAATTGATTATCCCTATGCCCTACTCACTCTGAAGGATAGGACTCTTGATGCAAGTACTCTAAAGGGAGCACGACATTACTGTATAAATTAACCTTTCGCTAACAGTCTTGCATAAGGGACCTTTGAGAATTTTTTTTTTTCTTACTTTTGTTTTGGAAACACTCTTCGAGTGGCATCCCTTTCCCACAGTGCCCTTCCAGGGTGCAAAAATGCAGTTTGGAAAATGCCCATTATTTTTTTACACACCCTATTCCCACCAGGAAACTAGATTACACCAGCTAGCTCATTAAACTTCAATGTATCATTCATATAATATTGTCAATAAATGTCCTAATCTGGGAACTTTTACCTTTGTGTGTTCATGTCCAGTAGTATACAGCACCCCTCAGCATATAATAGGAAACCTCTCGACTTTTCTCTTTGCTTTTCTTTTTGGAACATGTGCAGTGTCTTTGCTTTGGCAGATTAAAAACCAGGGAAAAAAAGCAGGCCTAAAAACTGGAATATGTAATCATCCACCATAGCGTACTTGCACAAATGTTTACCTCTCACACTGTCGCAAACTGACGTGTGTGTTACGTCAACTGGCCCAGATTAACACTGTTTTGCAATGAGGTTTTCGAACAGTTTGGCTCGATGGTGGAAAAGCAGCTTATGATATTCTGGTCTCTACATAGGACTTGAGTCCTTCCTTCAACCTAAATCTATTAGGTTGAACTAATTTTATCATCCACTAGGTGAAATGGTAAGTCTGATGTCTTAGTAAAGTGACAGCACACCTCTCCTCAAGACACATGATTTGAGGGATCATTCATGTCTGGAGCACAAACGCTGCAGGACCACTTACACACTCAACACTGTTTAATAATTAGAGGTTTGAACAATAGTAATAGTAATGCTTCACTTCGCAAACACCCATAACTAAATAAATCAGGGTTATCTCTTCATTTACCACATGAGTGAACCCCAGTAGGGTAGAAATCCCCTTGCGCCATGCGGGGGTCCATATAGGGTGGCATCATCATCCAGCGTGGGTCAAAGCCCAGCACATGAGGGGGGTAAAAGCCTCTCTGTGGGTGAGCAGAGCTGGACTGGGTGGGGTGACCAAACTGCTGCCATGATGACATCTTATACACCTGCTCCTAGAGAGCAATCAGAAAAAAAACACAAAAAAAAAACAAACAAAAAAACTCATTCAAATAAAATATGACACGAAACATCATAATTCAAAAATAAAATGAGAAGCGTACACTGGCCAGAAAAAGTATTTGGACACTTAAAATTTCAAAGCCAGTGTCATCTGCAAACCAATGACTCGATCTTTTCTAAGAACCAACCTCACTGAGAGCCATATTTGCAATGAACACTGTGACATTGATTAAAAGTTCACACTTGCCTCCCCTGACAACAGGTGTAGTTCAACACATTAACTATTCACGCTATTACTGGTGTTAATTCTATTACTGCTGTCAAGAATTAGCATTTTAACTACTGAAATTAGAATTTTACTTCTAATTCACATCCTGCAAGTGATTAAATGTTAATACTGCTTACCAAAGTTCCACTTGCATTTAATGACCACAAAGTATCAATACTTTGATTTGAACACCAACGGTTCATTATTGAAAACCTTACAAACTTCTTTTCATAAAATGTTGTTTTGATATGAACTTTGTAATTATGTTTGACTGTCACTGTACATAGAGTTGAAGTCAGAAGTTTACATACACCTTAGCCAAATACATTTAAACTCAGGTTTCACAATTCCTGACATTTAATCATAGAAAACTTTCCCTATCTTATGTCAGTTAGAATAACTACTTTATTTTAAGAATGTGAAATGTCAGAATAATAGGAGAGAGAATGATTTATTTCAGCTTTTAACACTTTGTTAGTATTTGGTTTAAATTGTTTAACTCTGGTCAAATATTTTAGGTAGCCTTCCACAAGCTTCTCACAATAAGTTGCTGGAATTTTGGCCCATTCCTCCAGACAGAACTGGTGTAACTGAGTCAGGTTTGTAGGCCTCCTTGCTCGCACATGCTTTTTCAGTTCTGCCCACAAATTGTCTATCGGATTGAGGTCAGGGCTTTGTGATGGCCACTCCAATACCTTGACTTTGTTGTCCTCAAGCCATTTTGCCACATCTTTGGAGGTATGCTTGGGGGTCATTGTCCATTTGGAAGATCCATTTGTGACTGAGCTTTAACTTCATTGCTGATGTCTTGAGATGGTGCTTCAATATATCCACATATATTTCCTTCCTCATGATGCCATCTATTTTGTGAAGTGCACCAGTCCCTCCTGCAGCAAAGCACCCCCACAACATGATGCTGCCACCCTCATGCTTCATGATTGGGATGGTGTTCTTCGGCTTGCAAGCCTCCCTCTTTTTCCTCCAAACATGACGATGGTCATTATGGCCAAACAGTTCAATTTTTGTTTCATCAGACCAGAGGACATTTCTCCAAAAAGTAAAATCTCTGTTCCCATGTGCACTTGCAAACTGTAGTCTAGCTTTTTTATGGCAGTTTTGGAGCAGTGGCTTCTTCCTTGCTGAGCAGCCTTTCAGGTTATGTTGATATAGGACTTGTTTTACTGTGGATATAGATACTTGTCTACCCGTTTCCTCCAGCATCTTCACAAGGTCCTTTGCTGTTGTTCTGGGATTGATTTGCACTTTTCGCACCAAACTACGTTCATCTCTAGGAGACAGAGTGCGTCTCATTCCTGAGCGGTATGATGGCTGCGTAGTCTCATGGTGTTTATACTTGCGTACAGATGAACGTGGTACCTTCATGCATTTGTAAATTGACCTGAGGTCTTGGCTGATTTCTTATGATTTTCCCATGATGTCAAGCAAAGAGGCAATGAGTTTATAATAATTATAATTTATAATTTTAAAATTAGAGTTTGAAGGTAGGCTTTAAAATACATCCACAGGTACACCTCCAATTGACTGCAATTAGCCAATTAGCCCATCAGAAGTGAATTGGCTAACTGCCTAAAAGCTTGACATAATTTTCTGGAATTTTCCAAGCTGCTTAAAGGCACAGTTAACTTAGTGTATGTAAACTTCTGACCCACTGGAATTGTGATATAGTCAATTAAAAAGTGAAACAATCTGTCTGTAAACAATTGTTGGAAAAATTACTCGTATCATGCACAAAGTAGATATCCTAAACGACTTGCCAAAACTATAGTTTGCTAATATGAAATCTGAGGAGTGGTTTAAAAATGAGTTTTAATGACTTCAGCCTAAGTGTATGTAAACTTCTGACTTCAACCGTTTTAACTGGCAACAGCATTAAAACAAGTAACATGCTGTTTTGAAGGTTTTTTTTTTGAAGAACTTCACCTGCTGTTGGTGCGGTTTCTGGAATCGGGGCGGAATAGGCTTCTGATGCCGACTGTAGTCGAGGAGTGGAGAGGTGGACTCAGGACCATCATTGTGGTAGTTACAACCTTCATCCTTATAATCCTGACTGGACGACTCAACAGGTGTATCTGACACTTCTGTTAGAAATGAATTAAAGTGTCAGGAAAACAGACTAAACGCAGCATTACATTGCATCAAAGAGACAACACACAGATAATAATTTCCTCTAATCAACTTACAAGCAGTTGTCTATGTTTGAGGATATCAGTAGGATACTTGACAATCTCACTGATGGACAAGTTGGTGATTAGTCAACAATCCATATCCATGAGTGAGATTGGCAAGATTATCAAGAGTTTTTTGTTATTTACAGACTCAACTTCTTGAAGAAGGTTTTAGTGTGAGTGCCGTGTAGACCTTCAAAGCATAGCCACTTAAAATAAAGCCAATATGTGCATTCAGTTTGCATCTTCTCGTGCTGTACCTTTGTTGCCATACTGCCAGCTGTCCTGGTGTTGTTTGGAGGACTTCCTGCCTGGAGACTGCATCAGCTCTTTGCTCTCTGCTTCCCTCGGGCTTTCTCCAGAGCGCACAGGTTTCTCAGTCTTGCCAAATTTCTCATCCAGTTTTTTTAGTTTCTCGGCGCAGGCAGCGAGTCTCTCCTCACGGGCTCTTCTCTCCTCCTCCTCGCGTCGTCTGCGCGCCCTCTCAACAGCTTCAGAGGTATCGGCAGAGACAAACTTCCCTCGAGGAGGTGCCTGACGCTGCTGCTCCTCCTGCTCCTCTGTGGACTCGCTATTTATACAGGTCTTCTGCTGGTGCTGCGAACCACAAATACCCATATACAACAAAAGTTCACACTAGCTCTCTACAATCAGACTGCACTGATGCTAGAACCTTCCATGGAACTCAAAAGGATTGATGTTCCAATGAATGTTAAATGCTAGTGACCTGAGATTCAGTAGAGGAGAAGGGTCCATTGGTCTTTCTGGAGGGCAATGGTTCTGGCTGGCATGTGTATGTGTCCTCCTCAGTGTCTTGCAGGAACGGACCATCTCCTGTGCTCTGAGATGAATGATGATCGTCCCAGTCATCCCTGAAACACACACATACAACATGTTAGATCACAAGAACACTCCTGCCACATCAAAAGAAATGTTGTGAGTTTAATGTCTGAATCGATGAGATAAGATATAAAGACTGGCTTCAACAAAATTAAATAAAAACATCTATTGCATTGCATCACTGGTTGCACAAGACATCAACTATACAGAGTGACGAGTGTAGTTCGATTCATGACTTTTATCAGCCGGTTCTTTTTTAAAATGACTCAAGTTATCAGTTTGAATCAAACAAAACTGAATTCCAACTCAGTGAATGAATGGTTATGACAACATTAACAAAAGTGTTTTGTTTAATAAATGGTGTTTTAATAATAACAATAAAAAATAAATAAATAAATAAATAAATAAAAAAAGATGTTTTGGGGGCTTCCGTTAGCACGCGAACACTGATGGCTGCGTGAGAAAACCGCTTCCTAAAAGCCCCAAATTTTTCAAATACTCTCAATTTTTACATAGAACATTGCAATGGAGCAAGGATGGAAATCAGGGCGAGACAATAGAAAATCCCAGGCTATCGAGATCAGATAGGGTCTGAAGAGGAATTGGGCGAAACGGATCCTGCTGGTAGTCGATAGGCTAAAACTGAGGGGGAAATTAGCTTGGTGAAAATACTCGAAGAGCTAAGAGAATTCAGAAAGGAAAACAATGAAAAACTGGCAGACATTAAGGAAGATTTAAATAACACTAACAAGTGGATGGAAGCCGAGAATCGTATCATGGAGGCTGAGGAACAAATACAACAGACGGGGGAGGTGCTGTCTCAGGCCCAGCTTGAGGCCAAATTAACAGATCAGGAGGGTAGGTCTAGGTGGGATAAAATCCGATTATACGGACAACCAGAGGGAAGCGAACTTTATTGAAGAACTACTGAAGAATGGGCTGGGGCTTGACCCATCGACAGACCTGCATATTCAGAGGGCTCATAGAGCTCTGGCACCGAAACGCACGGACACCACGAGATCACGCTCCATCATCGTCAAATTCCTGAGCTTTAAAACAAAAGAAGAAATTGAGGCAGGTATGGGAAAAAAGGAGGACTGAAATGGAACAATGCTCAAATTACATGTGACCATGATTACCCCCCAAATGTCCTAAAGAAACACAAAGAATACACACAGGCAAAAAAAGCATTGAAGGAAAAAAGGATCAGGTTCCAGACTCAATATCTGGTGAAATTCCGGGTTTTCTATGAAGGAGAAACTGTGCTCTACAATTCTGCAGAGGAGATGACAAAGGATATGAAGGACCGGGGCCCACAGGTGGATGTCATCCCACAACAACAGATGCTCTTTGAATGCATCCAGCGCCGAACCAGAACAACGAAAAGGGGGCGAGGTGGTTCAGTGGAAACAAATGCAGCACCAGATTTTGTGGAGTGACTGAAAAGTTTCAGACGAAAATGATCGGTAACCGAGCTAAACTCCAGAAACTTCCATATACTGATCGCTTGAACTGATGAATATGGTAGGACAATAACGGGATCAAGGTATATCAGGTCAGGCGGTGTTTTTCTTGTATAGTTCAAGTAAACCTGGGTAGCTTAATTGTATGGGTTAAAATAGTAGCCCTATACAAGTTTTTGTTAATTTTAGCCAAATGTTGGGAGATCCTATATTTGAACCACAAGGTGTTACTATACGCTGTTACATCAGTGAGGGCCCTTACTCCAAGATACTGGGCTGAGGTTTTTCCCTCAGAGCCAAATTACCATCCAGGCTTCAATAAGATCCATAGATCGGAGATCTCATCTGTGGAAGTCACTTTCTGTGATAATTTTTTGCTGTTCAAGTTCCTTATATTGTTCAATGTTCTGTTGTTATTTTATAATACGGGGAAAATGCAAGTACAGTTTTGTTAAACATACGTAAGTGTTCAAATATATTGCATAGTACATGGTTGGTAAAGAGTACATGTTTAAATTAGTCACATAACAAATGGAATCCACAATCCCATTAAGAGAACAAATCTTTTTTTCATTTTGACAAAAGTTAAGGTTCAGGTAGCATTTCTACAGGAGACCCATCTAGATCAGATGGAACACTCTAAATTGGCCTGAAAGGGTTTTAAATATGTATGTTCATCAACATATGTTTCTGGTAGGAGAAGGGGAGTGGCTATTTTAATATCAAATAAGCTTATGTATGACCACCAGACTGAAATTAAAGATAAAGAAGGGCGATACATTTTAAATGACAAATTGAAGGGGCTCCAGTTACATTTCTCAACTGAGACACAGGGAAATTTAATTTGTGGGGGAGACTTTAACAATTCTGAACTCAAAACTGGATACCTCTAAACTGACAGAGAGACCCTTAACTCATATAGTAAGGAAACATAAAGCTCTATTAAGAGATGTAGGATTGATAGACATGGAGAGATTTTTTTCCCCACAGGATGAGACTATAATCACTATTCCCAGCCACCTTCAAAATACTCTAAATAGTCTATTCTATTTATACTTCAAAAAGACACAAATAAGATAACTAAATGCAGCATAGGAACAATGGACCTGTCTGATCATGCACCAGTATACGCATCAGTGAGTCATATTAATTAAAATTCATATTAATACATTATGGAGACTGAATTCTAGCATCTTAAATAATGAGCAGTTTACAGCACGGATGAAAATTGAAATTGAACACTACTTGAAGGAGAATGACAATGGAGAGGTATCCCCGGCAGTACTTTGGGATGCTTGTAAAGCTGTCTTGAGAGGAATAATAACTGCAGAAACCACATTAGCTAAGAAATTAAGACAGGAGAAGTTATTTAAATTACAAACAAAGTTAAAAGAGTTGGAAATGGAACATAAAAGTACACAAGCTCAAAGACCAGGCTTAATGCAAGAAACTGGAAAAGAGAAGAAATCACAGAGATACCTAATGTGGAAATAGAGAAGAATCTCAGTTTTCTAAAACAGCGCTATTACGAAGCTGAGAGTAAGTCGATAAAACTCCTGGCTCATAAGCTCCGTAAAAAACAAGTTGATAACACAATTTACAAAATTAGAGATCCAAAAAAAAAAACTCTTCATAGATTGACAGAAATTCATGAGACGGGTTTACGGCAGAATGGTATAAGAAATTCAAGGAACAGCTTGTTCCTATCCTTCTTCCTGCCTGTAACACTGCACTTCATGGAAAGGAGATTCCTATTTCTTGGAATGAAGCGATTATCCCCCCTATTCCAAAGGAAGGAATGACAAGCCAGAATGTGGTTCTTATAGGCCTATTCCAGTCCTGAATGTTGATAAGTTATATCCAGTAATACTTACTAGGAATATAGAAAAAATACTTCCAGAATTAGTTCATAATGATCAGACAGGGTTCATTTGGCAAAGACAAATGCAGGACAATGTCAGATGCACACTACATATAATGAAACAGATTCAAGGGAGTAACATACCAGCAACGATAGTGAGTCTGGACGCCGAAAAAGCCTTTGATTCCGTCAGGTGGTCATACCTATATAGAGTCTTAGAACAATTTGGTTTTCATAAAAACACTCTTAAAAGCCATACAGTTATTATTTTCGTGTCCACAAGCAAGAATCAAAGTGAATGGTAGTCTGTCTAATTTTCTTAATTTGGAAAGAGGCACAAGACAGGGGTGCCCTCTTTCTCCCCTTCTTTTTGCACTTTATATTGAACCCCTGAGTCAATGGATACGCCAGAGTCACGATATTAGGGGGATAGAGATGGGTGAGGAAGAACATAAAGTAGCATTATTCGCAGATGATGTTTTGATATATCTTGGAGACCCTGCAATATCATTTATAAACCTTGTCAACACTAGATACATTTGGTACTTTATCAGGATATAGACTAAATGTGCAAAAAACACAGGTTACTGGCTACAATTTTATCCCCTCAGAAGAAATAAGGTTAAAATATAAGATTAATTATAATAAAAAGGTAATAAAATATTTGGGAATATACCTGCCAAAAGATACTAGTACGCTGTTTGATGTAAATTATAGACCCCTAAAGAGCAAACTACGAATAGATATTCGGAGGTGGAGTGTTATCCATGGAGAGTGGACATTATTAAAATAAATATGCTCCCTAGGCTCTTATACTTATTCCAGTCACTCCCAGTAAAGATCTCAGAACAATAATTTAGAGACTGGGACATATGGATTATAAGATTTATCTGGCAAGGCAAAAAAAAAAAAAAAAAAAAAAAACAGTTCAGTATAGAACACTTCAGATACCTAAAGAAAAGGGGGGTTTGGCCCTCCCATCTCTTAAAGTTTATTATATAGCTGCACAATTAAGACCCATAGTTTGCTGGTATAATCCATGGCATAAAGCTAGATGGAAACAGACTGAATGTTCACTTTTTCTGAAGTACTGACTCAAGCAGTAATTGCAGATGAACATTTATTAAGAATTTATATAAGTAAAGGATATCCATGGATTACTACTACTTTAGAAACGTGGGCAACACTAATTAAAACATGTACATTAAAAGACGTTCTAAAAATACTGAGGTGGTGTGCATATGATACGGATTTTACTCCAAATACGTTGGACGAAGCCTTTAAGAATTGGATTAAGAAAGGAGTTACATCATATTATTCTATTACGAACAATAAAATTCTCTTACCTTTCCAGGAATTTAAGAATCAATTTGGGTTGGGTAATCACGAATTGTTCAGATATTTTCAAATAAGACATTACATTAACTCAACTGTAAATAAGGAGAGGAATTGGGCACAAAATGATCTAGTGAAGATATTCTTGTCTGCTTATAAGGCTTCTACAGTTAGTTAAGTAATTTCTACATTTTATCATTGTCTTCAAAATAATTGATCAGAATCTACCTCCTATGTTAAAACAAAATGGGAGAAGGAAATATGATAATAACAAAAGAGGTTTGGTTAAATACCTCTTCAATGGGAAACCACAGGCTCCCACCAGTGGAGATTATTTGTCTGGAAAAATGTAATTCGATTTTTTTGTTACTCCAGTGCAACAGAGTTACAGTGAAAGAGGATCTCAGTGTTGGAGACAATGTAACTCCGAAGTAGCAAATCATCATCATATATTCTGGGCATGTCCAGTTATTCACCTATTTTGGAAAGCCATCCATAGGATATTAGAGGCTATATTAAAGATTAACATTCCATTCCAATTTAATGTGTTATATTTTGGAAACTTGGATTTCCATGAGACAAATTCTACATACCTATGGAAAATAATCCTGGTAGCAGCCAAAAAGGCTATTACTTGTAAATGGCTTCAACCTACTTCACCCACTATAGATGACTGGAAGGCAATTGTAATGGAGATATATAGGATGGAAATTCTTACCTTTTCTTTAAAAGCAAAAAAACAAAAGGGACTTTTTTTGTGGAGAAGATGAAGGGAATTTTTGGACCCAGAGAATTAGTAATTATATAATAGATGTCATCACAAATTGTCATTGTTAAGTAAACACTGTAACTGTGCAAATGTGCTATTACACTGTACTGTACCCTGTTGTAAATTTTAGTTGTAATTCCTCTGTTTGGGTTCAAGAAGTATTACACAGTTTTTGTGAAATTTATAGGAAGTCATCTTGACTTGAATGTATCCAAATTTTGTCTCCTATATAAAGATAAAATAAAATTAAAAAAAAGATGTTTGTGTAGTTTTCAGTATTCTGGGAACACAGGCAGACTCACCAGATCTTATTCTTCTCATATGGGGAGTGATCTTCCTCATCATCACTGAACTTCAGCTTCTCACTGTAATCCACCTCCTCATGAAGACCTGAAGAACAGCAGACCATCATGCACTGAACACATTTCACAAACGATTCTGTTAGAGCACGCGCTCACCTGCCCAGCCATCTTCACAGTCATTGTCCAGTTCATCCAGGTCTTTCAGGTCATCAGGGTTGATTATGGCAGCACGGGGGGCTCGATCTCCTGGCTGGCGGATCGGGCGAGCAGAGGGGCGCGGGGGCATTCGGGGGAAGCGGTTCTCTCTCTTTACATCACCACTACAAACAAAACAAATCATTTTATAGAGAATGAAAACGCAGTTGATGCTGCTGTTGGATTAGTTTAGTGATGGATGAACTCTTACTTGACCGGCTCTGGCGCAGGGATCGCTGGTCTAAAGGTGAACCTGGAATTAAAGCGCACAGGGGCCACAGTGGCAGGGCCGTGATCGGAGGAGCTCGGAGCATCACGAGTGTCTTTAGGACACATCTGACAAACAAATAAACAGGAAGTAATTTAAAAAAGGGTTTAGCCACCACGTTATATGTGATGGACTGATACACAATGTTCATCTGATACTGTTGATCATGATTTTCACATTATGGCAAATATTCAATATTAGAGGTCGACCGATAGTGATAATTTTTCAAATACAATAACTAAGATGGTGGAAAAGGCTGATTACTCAGCCGACAGTTTCTTTTTTAAATCGATATATATACACTATTAAAAAAAAATCTTCATCTTTTCTTACTGTGAAGGACAGTGACATAGAGGCTAAGAGAGTCTAAAATGAATAAAATCCCAAAAGTTGTAATGTGCAACCAAAATTTCAATAATATCCAAAAAATGTAGATTTGGTGAATAATGTGGGACTTTTTACTATGAAGCCTGACACACAGGGGACTCTTATTTTGTAATAACAGATTTGGCTCAGTTACGATGCTCTATATTTAAGTATTTAACAAATTAAGCTTTTTATAAACTATATCAGGGCTACTCAATTTGGCCCAAGGGCGAAATCTGGCACGGCAATCATTTTTATGTGGCCATCCATCCATTTTTGATAATTCACAGTCTGATCATCAGAACACACTCTGCGCAAAACTCAGCTGTGATTTTCACCACACTCAGTGTTGCTCACCGCATGCAACAGCATTCAGCTGTCTTCACAGCACAGATTTGGACCGGAGTGCACTTGTTTTAGTTTTTCTGGCCGTTGGTCACTGACACTACTTTCCAAAAAATGAACCAGCACAGTTAAGGTGAGCATATTTGATCCAGTGAGGTCAAATCTATAGACTTGAAAATATATGATCAGAGCAGTTGTTACAAGTGGTGTCAGTTTATATGCAAAATCATATTCAACAAAAGAGAACATCTAACCTTCAAAGAAAACACAAAAAACTTTGCTTTTATTCTCACCATTTCATGAGATAAACAGGCATGTCTCACCTGTTCAGGGTCTGTAATATAAATATCTGGCTTCTGTGTGCAAATGCACAATATTTGATAGACAAGGGAAGGCTAATTTTCTTGTCACTGAATGGCAGGATAATATAGAGAGCGGAAGAATAGACACTTTTTCCAGTTTTACATTTATTCTCATGTAAAATGGTCTATGTTAGATGTCCATTCTTTTCTTATGTAGGTTAATATAGTCAAATATATGGCCTTTAGCAGATGTTAAAGGTTGTTAAAGGTAAATGTTCCTCGTTATTTTCATAGTTTATAAACAATAGCCCTGATATGTTAAAATGATCATTGTTTTTATTTTTTGAAGTAAAATTGATCAAAATCTATTTGTTAGTTAAGGTTAAGTCAAGTTTTTTCTTCAGCCAGATCATAGAAGGACCAGACCTTAAAAAACTTAATTAACCCTTCACTAAGCTCCGCCCCCCGTGGTTATGGTTGCTCGCTCCAACAAGCTCTGCAGAACTCCCCATAAGAATGAATGGGAGATTGCAGTGAATGACGTTTTTTTGGCAAAATATTCTCATAAACAGACTGGATAATATTTCTCGTGGGCTGGTATGAAGAGTGACATTGTAATGCATATTTACCTGAAGTTTTTTGTAAAATAAATTGTTAAATTACACAGTAATCTGATTAAAAACTGTGGAGACTGTGAATCAGAATCAAGGCAAACGATTATTACAGTCACTTGAAAAGAGAAAAACTTCATTTAATAGCGATTACACATTTAATAATATTAACATAAGTGAACAGAAAAACACTGCAGGTGTACTCTCTGGGTAACTAGTGTCACTATTACAAATGACCCAGCAACAACGGTTTTTTATTTTTTGGATCATTTCAATAAAATCCCGCTTAAAACTCCTCAAACACACATTACTCCCATAGGCTCTCGTTGGAAGATAAGAAAAAGTGTGTCAGAGTGATGGTGACATGGCAACAGTTGCTAAGACAGGATTGGTCAGAAACACTATGGCGTTTATGTGGGTCTTAGCAAAGGGTCAATTGAACACCCCTGACAATTTTCATGTAAAAATCACACAGTATTAATGGTGCTTAGTTTTGTTTTTCATGTTACTTGCAATAGAAGAGCAAGCTAAGATAGATACGGAAAAGTCTTTAGCCCCTGTCAAATTTCCATCTGGATAATCCGGCCCCCACAAGAAAGTAACTGAAGAGCCCTGGCCTATATATTATGGCCCAATGAAATCCGTTTTATTTTTTCTCAAATTCCGTTTAATTTTTTTCGAAATTCCATTTTTTCAGATTTATTTTCATCTGTTTCGGATTTTTCATTTTTAACCAATTTTTACTTGTAAAAAGTCAACTACGTGCACAAACAATTGCAATATATGTCAATATTTTTTTTGTTCAAACTGTGGATAGTGTGGAAATTCAGGATAGTGTAAACTCTCAGCACTCTCAAAAGTTCTCAGGGCAAAAATATAATTCATACCAGAGAATAAAAGAAATGAAATTGCAATAAGTAGCCTGTAGGCCAAATAAAATATACAAATAAAAGTGTAACTTAAAAATGGAATTTAGCTCAAACTCCCTTCTGGTGGCTCAATGCCCTCAGTTAATGTTATTTAATTCATTTGAAACATGTGCTGCTTTCTTGGGCATTTCCCATCTTTCACAGACATCTCCACTGACGTACATGATGGTAAGGTGCTTGGTGTTGAGCTCAATAAGAGACTCTCTCGTCAGTGAGGAGTGTCTGGTACTTGCTGAAGCTCCTTTCACAGTCAACTGAACTGACTGGAAAATACATGTAGGACATTGCCATTTCTGCAACCCTTGGAAATCGTTGGATTGTGCCTTTCCAGTAGTCAGCAAAGTCCAGGGAAGTCAACAGGGCTTCATTTCGGACCCAATGTTGATATGCAGCCCACTCCTCACTGAGCTCTGGAGATGGGCTCTTCAGAGCCCACAGAGTACCATAGGCCTCAACATACCTCTCCATCGCAGGTGCCTGTCTGGGATCAAACACTCTGATCATCTTGAAGATCTCTCTGGCAGGATGGACATCCCAGTGCTTTGAACATTTTTCAAATGCAATGTGAAATCCATCATGAAGGTGATCAAGTACATCCCTCTTCTGCTGCATGGTCATTTGGTTCAGCAGCTCATCAGTTTTGACCCCAAAGCCATGGATTTTGGCTGTTCCATTGACTAAGTAGGAACCAAGATCCTCCATGATGTTATAAACAGAGACTGCCCTCAAGCACCCTCAGAGCTGTAACTAGTTTGCCACACCCCTCAGAGATGCAGGTCAGCTTCACCTGCAGGGCCTCTAGCTTGTCATCTGTATCAAGCAGTTCAAGGATGTTTCTAACTGCCTGAGCAGAGGAATTCTCAGCCATAAAAAACTCCTTGTAGAGATGAACATGGTCAGCATGGTACTGAACTAATTCGAACCAGCTATTCCATCTTGTATTTCCCGGGTCAGGAGGTACCTTGGGCTTCACAGCCTCCATTGTCAAAAAGCACAACCATCTCCTCTTTCTTGCAGGTTTTTTGAAAAAAGCAGATTTCAGACACATCACTAAAGCTGTGACCTCGCTGAAGTATTTGTAGTGTTGCCAGGTCTCTCCCAAATTGGTGACATGGCACAAGCAGGTTGCACGCACACTGTTAGGCATTAGACCCTTCAATACATCTTTGAAGGCTTTAAGACAATATGATGCATTGTCAGTTACCACTGCCAGAATGTCATTTAAGTTCACCTGACTGGTGTGGAGAGACTGCAGCACTGCCTGAGAAAATTATGAAAAGTTGCAGCTCTCCATGAAGATCACATCGGTTAGAAAGTATTTGCCTTCAGTACCTGCTGAATTAAATAGGAAAATTACTTTTAATACTTCTTCCAAATAGACTAATGTGCCTTAGGTGTTAATATTAGAAATGTACATGAATTACGAGCAGCAGTGAGCTAAATCAAAGTTATAGAATGCCTAGCCATTGTTAAACCTACAATCGAGTTACTACAATAAAAGCCAATGCTAATTTAATAAACACTCACCTATTACAATGTTGAGGACACTCCGATCTCGGTTGTCTGAGGTTTCATCGACAACAATGAAGATTTTCTTTCCACGGATCTCTTGCAGCACTTTTTGCATGTGTTGGTCAAAGACGTGCGGCAGGTGAATCTGTCTCAGGCTACTTTAGTTTTCTGGGAGTGCGCCTCCCTGTTTGCATTGCTTCACAAGAAAGGGAGGTATCTTCATTTTCTCAAGTGGTATGTCTGTCTCCGCACACATTGAAACAAAATCCTCTACAAACTCACGTCTAGCATCTATTGATGACGAGATAGCTATGATAGAAACCTGCAGGGCTGAGCTACCAGTAGTTGATTTTGCCTCGTTCTTGAGATGGATTCTCGATTTTAAATGGTAATTGCACGTATCTTTACGAGTCCAGTCAATAGTGTGTTGACAAAACTTACAGAAAAGCTGTTGACCAGACTCATAGTAGTCATTGGGATATTGTTCCGCCCGGTACTTGGCAGTTAATTGTGTGTTTCTAAATATTTTAGATGCGGTTGTCTTACCGGAGGCAAGTCGTTTAGACATGTTTCTTATCAATGACGGCAATTCAATTCCGCAACGCGGAAACCATAGGGCCCTAATATATTCACCAGATAACGCCTTTTGTATATATTTTACCAGATGAGGTTTATTGATGAGGAATAAAAAAAACATAAAAATAAAAAACTATCGGCATAGATTTTTAACCATAACCGAGTTAAAAAAAACAACTATTGGCACAGATTAATTGGTAAAACTGATATATCGGTCTATGATGAACAATATTATAAATCCATACCATTTTGCCTGTTTAAGCATTCACACCATCCAGGACTTTATAAGCTTCAAATTTGAGTCCTATTAGTCTGATGACACATAAAAAAAGCTAACAGTAAATGATAATAATAATATGGTCACTGCTATGACATGCACCATCTCTAGATGAATCTGACAAAGTCACAATGCCTTGATTTTCACATTCTTTCCTCTGATTTGGGGGCGAGATGAGAAAGTCACTTTCACACACAGCTTTTTCCAGTAAAATTAACGGCATTTTTCCATTTAGAGGTGTGTGAATAGCACCCGTTGGGAAAAACCGATAAATCAGCTTTACAACGCATTACAACCCTTTGTCTTATTTTTACTACTTCCGGGATGTTGTTCTTTTGCTGTAAAGTTTAACCCTTCAGTATGTAGATAAGTTTTCACTGTGAACACTTGAGACTCACGAAGGCCGGCAGCATGTCGTGGTACGTGGTGGTGGTGTGGTGCTGGTACTGCAGGGCTGGTGGAGCAGGCCGGCACACTGGTTGAGCGGGTCGCAGTGACGGCTCCTTCACATCACACGACTGAGCAGCTGCTGCAGTGGATGAGGAGGAGGAGGAGGGAGGAGGAAGAGGAGAGCCCATCTCAGCTGCGGCACTGCTGCTCTTGTTCTCCGTGTCTGAGAGAGGAGCAGCAGACAGAGCCGACGCCTGCAGGTTCCTCCCACCTCCCTCCCTCCAGCTGGACACATCTGACAATCACAGAGAAACAGTATTAACACCACATCAGTACGAATTACACACATGAATGAGGCAAAAGGGGCAGTGCTCACTCTGCGGGCGGAGGCTTGGTCCGGGCCCATACGATGGATCGAAGACGCTTCTTTCCTTGCCAGCCTTGTCCTGTTCTCCTGCTGCTTTCAGCGTCGGAAACTCCTCGTGAGAGAATGGCTGCAGTCGGCTTGAGACCTTTAAACCTGTTACACGTCAACAGCACATTACAACCCCTCACAGTCACAGTCAAATGTTCAGATGACATGTCAAATGAAACATCATAAGCCATCACCATTATGCAAAAACAACCAAACGGAGATGAGTTGATTCTTACCATCTGCTTTGACTGCCTTTCCGTTGAGCTGAGCCCATTGCTTTGGTCCACCTGTGCATGTACTCTAGAGAAGACATCAGACACACGATTCTCACTCGCGTCTTTACTTGAACTCATATGAATAGAAAGTGAAGGCAGTCGACACTACGAGGAGTGTTGTTTGTACCTCGTGGTTGGTTATTGGTGTGGGCTTCTGAAGATTGGACACAGATTTCTGTAAAGCCAGCGGCGGCTGCGACTCCTGCAGCTGTGCTGTTGATGCAACGGAACTGATGAGGAAACAATAATCACATCATTAATCACTCAATTAATAAATCACATGAAACCTCTAGTGCAACACACCGTCAGGAAAAAGTAACAATGACATTTCATGAATACAGCTGCAGAATAGACAAAGCAAATGCAAGTAGATAAAAGCACAAGTTTTTACATGAAGCTCAGAAACCTCGTGAGCTGTTACACTGTCTATATTCTTCTCAGGTAACATGCTAAGTGAAATGGAAGCCAATGGCAATATCTCGACTATCGGTTTTTAACTATAAATTACAAATACTAATTACTGCAATGTTCAACCTCATTAGCACAAGTTACCATTACTGACACATGCACCTTAAGAATTTATACAAGAAAATTTGTATATCTGAATTTATTCTCAGATCAATCTTTAGACATTTAGTTGTTTTTTTTTTTTTTACTATGAGTTGAAAATTATTAAAAAGGTGTGAAATTGGCTGGCATGTTGCAGTAATAACATGCTTATTTTTTTTGTTAAATTGGATGCACAATGAATACATTTTTAGAGCCTCTTCTAAATGTCTGTGTGTCAAGTTAAACATTTTACTTTATATCCTTACATATATATATATATATATATATATATATATATATATATATATATATAAATAATCAGCTTTTAATATTTTGGTTTGCAGTAATGATAATTTATCAGGACATATTACAGAAAATGACGAATTAAATCAGTTTTTAATGAGAACATCCCTATTTTGCCTTCTCATTTTCTACTCCAACATAGGGAGATGATATAACAAATTTCAGATACATCACGAGAGAAAATTCTCTCATCATTTAATCACCCTCATGCTATCCCAGATGTGTCTGATTTTTACACTAATATCAGGTTAAATTGTCCATGTTTAAGTAGATGGAGCTGTTTATCGATACTTTTGACATTTTTGAAGTACATTCTTTTACTGAGCTTGTCACAATGCATTCTGGGATTGCCTTCTCAGTGAGGAACACACGCATTGCACCCACATCAGACACACACACACACACACACACACACACACACACAGGTGCAGTGCAGCATCACAGAACTGCTCTTCACCACATGAGGGTAAGTAAATAATGAGAGAATTTAAATTCTTGGGTCAACTATTCCTTTAATAATTTTGATTTTCTTCTTGACAGATTTAGTGAGAATGACCCAAAGGTGCGTTCTCACAGCCAAAGTGCCTGAAATAAAACTTGGCATTTTCAGCACCTGTTGCTGATGCAGCAATCTCTAATTCAACTTCCTGCAAATGAGCAACATCACAATGTGGCGGCTACCAATACTTGTTCAGACAGTGATCCGGCACCTGACACAGCTGGATACAGCAGCCGAGTAGAAACATCAACTTAACAACCTGCGGTACAGAAACTGGGCACCTTCAATTTAACTGCTATACAGTAGTGTTGATGGCACAGTACCTCTTTTGATCGGGTTGATCCTGCTTGTTTGCCCATCCTGTACCGTCTTTGGGCACAATGATGATGTTGGGATCGTTTCCTTTATTCTCAGATTTCAGACTCGGCAAGTGAGCGGGAGGGGGCATGCGCCGGGCAGTGGCCACTTTGCCAAGACTCTGTAAGCCATGTCGAGTAACAACTGCAGGGACAAAGACAGCTGTTGTAAAGATGGTGCAAGAAATTAAGGGAAAAGAGTTAAATTAACTGTTCACCCAAATGTGACGCGTTACGATCATTTACATGGCATTTGGGGTCCAAACCTGGACCAATGCATCTTATTTGAACACATGCAAGCGAGAATGAGTGAATAAGGATAAATTTGGGACTAATCCTCTGGCAAAGCTATAGTATGACTTCAGAAGATTCAATGTCATATTGACTACTTTTGTGGTGGGGGAGCTTGACAGCCTCTGCTCACTATTCGTTTTCATTACATGGAAAAGAGCAGCATGAACAATCAGCTAAACATCTCCCTTTACGCTCCACAGATTAAATAATATCAGATTTGGAACAACACGGTGGGTTGAGTAAATGACAGAATTTGCATTTTTGGGTGAACTATTCCTTTAAGATACATTTTTTAACATTAAAGCAAAGGTCTAAACATCAAAAGAACAGATATACGTTCAGCCAAGATCTTAAGTGTAGGGGAGACCGGGCCCAGTTGTCACACGGGCTATATCACAATTACAAAGAGATTTTGAGTCAAGTCAAATTTTTGTGGGTAAAGAAGAAAACAATCAAACACTGAGTCAGCTAGTACAGTATAATGACTGCAGATTTGAACCGATAGGCTTAATTGTGTTTTTAGCATAAAGGTATTTTTCATGAAAGTCAGGTTGGAGCATGTTGTCATTTTTATTGGGACGGGTTGTAATGTGTTTTATTGTCATAAATTTATACATTTGATCAGTTACAACATTTGTTGGCCAAAACCACAGTTTGATATTTTTGTACATTACCTTTTTTGTTGTTTCAAGAATCGCTTTGTTTTTGCTGAAAAGAGGGTTGTTTAATGAAAGTGTAGATTTAACAAGAGGCGTATTATCGGGGCATGTTGTCTCACATGTGATCGATGAACTAAATCTTTAGTCCTGGGCAATAAGAGTGAAAATGTCAATAGTTTCTCTTTTTTTAAAGTCAAACCTTTAAGGTTTGCGTTTATACAGATATTATAAAAATATTCACTGTAATAAGAAGTTTGACAACTAGACCCGGTCTCCACCATCATTGTTGTAGTTTAAAGGAGAACAGCACTGAGTTTTAAGGGCAAAGTTTACTTCAGTAACAGTATGCATGACAGAAATGTTGTCATCAGCAGTGTCTGTGTGAACAGTCCTCATCTGTGCACATCATCGGCGCATGTGCCTGCCGTTAACTTTACTAAAAGGGTACCACATAGCAGTCATAGTGTGCACACGTTGACCACGTTCGATTTCGCTTCTGGTCAAACATATACTTTGAAAAGCTGAGCACTCGACAGTGTGCAAGATGATCTGGCAAAGTATACTGTCAACCTTCAGTCTCACCTGTGGTTTTCTGAGTTTCTATTGACTTTCCTTTGTACTTGTCAAATAGGCTGAGTGAGGAATACTTGCTTTTCCCATCCTTGGACTTGGTTATTTGCCCCAAACGATCGGACATTGCGATGTAATGTCATCGAGTACGGAAATTTTTCTTAGCACCTATTCCTCAGTACCGTCTGTTTCTGTGGACACAAAAAAAAATGACTATTATAAGATGCTTCACATCTTTTTTTCTTAAACTACTTCAAAGAGTTCTCATCAAAAATCCTCCACGTGCAGCAATGACAGCTTTGCAGATCCATGGCATTCTAGCTGTCAGTTTGTCCAGATACTCAGGTGACAATTCACCCCACACTTCCTGTAGCACTTGCCATAGATGCGGCTGTCTTGTCGGGCACTTCTCACACACCTTATAGTTTAGCTGATCCTACAAAAGCTCAATGGGGTTAAGATCCATAACACTCTTTTCCAATTATCTGTTGTTCAATGTCTGTATTTCTTTGCCCACTTTCTTTTTTTGTTTTTGTTTTAAAAGTGGCTTTTTCTTTGCAGTTCTTCCCATAAGTCATGCACCCCTGAGTCTTCTCTTTACTGTTGTACATGGATAGAGTGGGCAAAGAAACACAGACATTGGACAACAGATAATTGGAAAAGAGTGTTATGGATCTTTGACCCCATTGAGCTTTTGTGGGATCAGCTAGACTGTAAGGTGTGTGAGAAGTGCCCAACAAGACAGACATATCTATGGCAAGTGCTACAGGAAGTGTGGGGTGAAATGTCATCTGAGTATCTGGACAAACAGAAATACTCAAACCAGCCCATCTGTCACCAACAATCATGCCACAGACCAAATCACTGAGATCACATTTTTTCCCCATACTGATGGTTGATGTGAACATTAACTGAAGCTCCTGACCCATATATGCATGATCTCATGCACTGCTGCCACACGATTGGCTGATTAGATAATCGCATGGATGATTGTTGGTGCCAGACGGGCTGGTTTGAGTATTTCTGGGATTTTCACACACAACAGTCTCTAGAATTTACTCCGAATGGTGCCAAAAACAAAAAACATCCAGTGAGCAGCGGTTCTGTGGATGGAAATGTCTTGTTGATGAAAGAGGTCAACAGAGAATGGCCAGACTGGTTCAAACTGACAAAGTCTACGGTAATTCAGATAACCACTCTATACAATTGTGGTGAGAAGAAAATCATCTCTGAATGCTATTCTGAGATGAGGGTTGGTGCTGTTTTGGCAGCACGAGGGGGACCTACACAATATTAGGCAGGTGGCATTAATGTTGTGGCTGATCAGTGTATATATATTATACATACAGCTCTGGAAAAAACTAAGAGACCACTGCAAAATTATCAGTTTCTCTGGATTTACTATTTCTAGGTATGTGTTTGAGTTGAATGAACGTTTTTGTTTTATTCTATAAAGTACTGATACATTTCTCCCAAATTCCAAATAAAAATATTGTAATTTAGAGCATTTATTTGCAGAAAATGACAACTGGTGTTTTCAGACCTCGAATAATGCAAAGAAAACAAGTTCATATTGATTTTTAAACAACACAATACTAATGTTTTAACTTAGGAAGAGTTCAGAAATCAATATTTGGTGGAATAACTTTCAGAAGGATGCATGAGTCAAGCTACATACAAGGTTATCCTGGAAGAAGGACAGCAGGACAATGCTCCATGCCACACAGCCTGGTCAATCAAGGTGTGGATGGAGGAGCACCGGATCAAGACCCTGTCATGGTCAGCCCAATCTCCAGACCTGAACCCCATTGAAAACCTCTGGAATGTGATCAAGAGGAAGATGGATGGACACAAGCCATCAAACAAAGCCGAGCTGCTTGAATTTTTGCACCAGGAGTGGCATAAAGTCACCCAACATCAATGTGAAAGACTGGTAGAGAGCACGCCAAGATGCATGAAAGCTGTGATTTAAAATCAGGGTTATTCCACCAAAAATTGATTTCTGAACTCTTCCAAAGTTAAAACATTAGTATTGTGTTGTTTATAAATCAATATGAACTTGTTTTCTTTGCATTATTCAAGGTCTGAAAACACCAGTTGTCATTTTCTGCAAATAAATGCTCTAAATAACAATATTTTTATTTGGAATTTGGGAGAAATGTTGTCAATACTTTATAGAATAAAACAGAAATGTTTATTTTACTCAAACACATACCTAGAAATAGTAAATCCAGAGAAACTGATCTCTTAATTGTTTCCAGAACTGTATGTCAGAACAAAACTCACATGATCACACACACAGAGAAAGATATTACACCTGCTCTCATGAGAAATATAAAGACACTCTCCGTGAAATTCAGGGTCATTTCAATACAAAAACAGACAAACACTGCCAGTGTTGAAAAACATGAAACACTATAAGATCTTTAGAAAATACTGAGATCAGCGTGATTATTGTGTTTAATGTGAATCTTCTACACAAGTTAATACAGATGCTAACCGAATATAACAACAAAGTCAACACACTGGATTTCAATTAAACCTTTAATTACAACATTAAACATGTAAATAACACATGAAATCGCTTAATAAACGAACACTGTCTGTGAATGTCAGTTAGCATCAGATGTAAACAGACGCGATCAAAACCTCATTATTCAACGAACAACTCGTTTAACACACGTTACATCAACACTGACAGACACTCAATGACATTGATACATGTGTGAACACTGACATATGACGGAAATATGAACAATCTGAGAGATTTTCACCAATATTTCTCAGTGTTTTAGCAATGCTACCGCCATTAGCTGTGAACCGATTCAGATGTTTAAACTAATCCAGATCTCATAAATCAGCTTTAAACATGAACACAACACACAGCAAAGCTCGTGTTTGATTCGCATGTGTCAGAAGAGTGAGTAATTAATGCGTTCATGAGGGTTTTGTGGGGATTTGTTGGTATGTGAAGTGATTAAAAATGGCTGCTGCTCTGAACAAAGCGACACAAACATTGAGACATCTTGCGACAAACCGGCACAAAAAACACAAATACCGGCACAGAGCGCGCCAATAACTCACCGAATGAACGTATAACTGTCGCTTCTGATCACTTATGTCGATATATTTCCACCGGATAGAGAATCTCGGGAGGATGGTTGAAGATTCTGCGGCCACTTTCTCTCTGTTTTCTCTGTCCGATTGTTAACAGTTTCCCGGCCTGAGAATACTGATGGGCGCATTCGCCACACTGCTTCATGAAGCTTCGAAACCTTAAGGAGTCATTTGTTTCAAATCACTGCTTCATGACGCTTCGAAACCTTCAGGAGTCATTTGTTTCGAATCACTGCTTCCTGAAGCTCCGAAACCTTCAGGAGTCATTTGTTTCGAATCACTGCTTCCTGAAGCTTCGAAACCTTCAGGAGTCATTTGTTTCGAATCACTGCTTCCTGAAGCTCCGAAATCTTCAGGAGTCATTTGTTTTGAATCACTGCTTCCTTAAGCTTCGAAACCTTCAGGAGTCATTTGTTTCAAATCACTGCTTCATGACGCTTCGAAACCTTCAGGAGTCATTTGTTTCGAATCACTGCTTCCTGAAGCTCCGAAACCTTCAGGAGTCATTTGTTTCGAATCACTGCTTCCTGAAGCTTCGAAACCTTCAGGAGTCATTTGTTTTGAATCACTGCTTCCTTAAGCTTCGAAACCTTCAGGAGTCATTTGTTTCAAATCACTACTTCCTGAAGCTCCGAAACCTTCAGGAGTCATTTGTTTCGAATCACTGCTTCCTGAAGCTTCGAAACCTTCAGGAGTCATTTGTTTTGAATCACTGCTTCCTTAAGCTTTGAAACCTTCAGGAGTCATTTGTTTCGAATCACTGCTTCCTGAAGCTTCGAAACCTTCAGGAGTCATTTGTTTTGAATCACTGCTTCCTTAAGCTTCGAAACCTTCAGGAGTCATTTGTTTCAAATCACTGCTTCCTGAAGCTCCGAAACCTTCAGGAGTCATTTGTTTCGAATCACTGCTTCCTGAAGCTTCGAAACCTTCAGGAGTCATTTGTTTTGAATCACTGCTTCCTTAAGCTTTGAAACCTTCAGGAGTCATTTGTTTCGAATCACTTAAGGAGTCATTTGTTTTGAATCACTTCTTCATGAAGCTTCGAAACCTTCAGGAGTCATTTGTTTCGAATCACTGCTTCGTTAAGCTTCGAAACCTTCAGGAGTCATTTGTTTCGAATCACTTAAGGAGTCATTTGTTTCGAATCACTGCTTCATGAAGCTTCGAAACCTTCAGGAGTCATTTGTTTCGAATCACTTAAGGAGTCATTTGTTTTGAATCACTTCTTCATGAAGCTTCGAAACCTTCAGGAGTCATTTGTTTCGAATCACTGCTTCGTTAAGCTTCGAAACCTTCTGGAGTCATTTGTTTCAAATCACTTAAGGAGTCATTTGTTTCGAATCACTGCTTCGTGAAGCTTCGAAACCTTCAGGAGTCATTTGTTTTGAATCACTTAAGGAGTCATTTGTTTCGAATTACTGCTTCGTGAAGCTTCGAAACCTTCAGGAGTCATTTGTTTCGAATCACTTAAGGAGTCATTTGTTTTGAATCACTTCTTCATGAAGCTTCGAAACCTTCAGGAGTCATTTGTTTCGAATCACTGCTTCCTGAAGCTTCGAAACCTTCAGGAGTCATTTGTTTCGAATCACTTAAGGAGTCATTTGTTTTGAATCACTGCTTCATGAAGCTTCGAAACCTTCAGGAGTCATTTGTTTCGAATCACTTAAGGAGTCATTTGTTTTGAATCACTGCTTCGTGAAGCTTCGAAACCTTCAGGAGTCACTGCTTCATGAAGCTTCGAAACCTTCAGGAGTCATTTGTTTCGAATCACTTAAGGAGTCATTTGTTTCGAATCACTGCTTCATGAAGCTTCAAAACCTTCAGGAGTCATTTGTTTCGAATCACTTAAGGAGTCATTTGTTTTGAATCACTTCTTCATGAAGCTTCGAAACCTTCAGGAGTCATTTGTTTCGAATCACTGCTTCGTTAAGCTTCGAAACCTTCTGGAGTCATTTGTTTCGAATCACTGCTTCGTGAAGCTTCGAAACCTTCAGGAGTCATTTGTTTTGAATCACTTAAGGAGTCATTTGTTTCGAATTACTGCTTCGTGAAGCTTCGAAACCTTCAGGAGTCATTTGTTTCGAATCACTTAAGGAGTCATTTGTTTTGAATCACTTCTTCATGAAGCTTCGAAACCTTCAGGAGTCATTTGTTTCGAATCACTGCTTCCTGAAGCTTCGAAACCTTCAGGAGTCATTTGTTTCGAATCACTGCTTCGTGAAGCTTCGAAACCTTCAGGAGTCATTTGTTTTGAATCACTTAAGGAGTCATTTGTTTCGAATTACTGCTTCGTGAAGCTTCGAAACCTTCAGGAGTCATTTGTTTCGAATCACTTAAGGAGTCATTTGTTTTGAATCACTGCTTCATGAAGCTTCGAAACCTTCAGGAGTCATTTGTTTCGAATCACTTAAGGAGTCATTTGTTTTGAATCACTGCTTCGTGAAGCTTCGAAACCTTCAGGAGTCACTGCTTCATGAAGCTTCGAAACCTTCAGGAGTCATTTGTTTCGAATCACTTAAGGAGTCATTTGTTTCGAATCACTGCTTCATGAAGCTTCAAAACCTTCAGGAGTCATTTGTTTCGAATCACTTAAGGAGTCATTTGTTTCAAATCACTGCTTCGTGAAGCTTCGAAACCTTCAGGAGTCAATGCTTCATGAAGCTTCGAAACCTTCAGGAGTCATTTGTTTCGAATCACTTAAGGAGTCATTTGTTTCGAATCACTGCTTCCTGAAGCTTCAAAACCTTCAGGAGTCATTTGTTTCGAATCACTTAAGGAGTAATTTGTTTCGAATCACTGCTTCGTGAAGCTTCGAAACCTTCAGGAGTCATTTGTTTTGAATCACTTAAGGAGTCATTTGTTTCGATTCACTGCTTCCTGAAGCTTTAAAACCTTAAGGAGTCATTTGTTTCGAATCACTGCTTCATGAAGCTTTGAAACCTTCAGGAGTCATTTGTTTCGAATCACTGCTTCCTGAAGCTTCGAAACCTTCAGGAGTCATTTGTTTCGAATCACTGCTTCATTAAGCTTCGAAACCTTCAGGAGTCATTTGTTTCAAATCACTTAAGGAGTCATTTGTTTTGAATCACTGCTTCATGAAGCTTCGAAACCTTCAGGGGTCATTTGTTTCGAATCACTGCTTCATGACGCTTTGAAACCTTAAGGAGTCATTTGTTTCGAATCACTTAAGGAGTCATTTGTTTTGAATCACTGCTTCATGAAGCTTCGAAACCTTCAGGAGTCATTTGTTTCGAATCACTGCTTCATGAAGCTTCGAAACCTTCAGGAGTCATTTGTTTCGAATCACTGCTTCCTGAAGCTTCGAAACCTTCAGGAGTCATTTGTTTCGAATCACTTAAGGAGTTATTTGTTTCGAATCACTGCTTCATGAAGCTTCGAAACCTTCAGGAGTCATTTGTTTCAAATCACTTATGGAGTCATTTGTTTCGAATAACTTCTTCATGAAGCTTCGAAACCGTTACGAATAATTTGTTTCGAATCAATGCTTCAAAGCGCTTATAAAACTGGCCAAGTCACATGAGTTCATCAAACGAGGCTTTGTTTTGCGGTTACGGGGCGTCGATGCCAAAGTGAATCATTAAATCGGTGTTACATGCAGACTGTAGACTGATCTCGAGTCAGTTCAGCAATAAATTAGGTCTATAAAATCACACTGATTCAAACAAGACTTGCTGATTTGAAGGGGCCTGGGTAGCTCAGCGAGTATTGACGCTAACTACCACACCTGGAGTCGCGAGCTCGAATCCAGGGCGTGCTGAGTGACTCCAGCCAGCTTTCCTAAGCAACCATATTGGCCCGGTTGCTAGGGAGGGTAGAGTCACATAGGGTAACCTCCTCGTGGTCGGTATAATGTGGTTCTCACTCTCGGTGGGGCGCATGGTGAGTTGTGTGTGGATGCCGCAGAGAACAGCGTGAAGCCTCCATACATGCTATGTCTCCACAGTAACACGCTCACCAAGCCACGTGATAAAATGCGCAGACTGATGGTCTCAGACACAGAGGCAACTGAGATTCATCCTCCACCACTTTTTATTGAGGCGAGTCACTACACCATCACGAGGACTTAGAGGGAATTGGGCATACCAAATTGGGGAGAAAAAAAAAGACTTGCTGATTTGAATTCATTGAATATTCCTGTCGATCACCTTGAGTTTTGTTCCCAAGGGAAATTTGAGAGAGACAGATTTATTGTGATATTTAAAGACATTTATTAGTTTTATAAAAAGAGAATCTCTTTAACTATCAAAATATACGTATGTCTCTGCTTACACATACATACTATGATGTGTAAGTTCAAGTCCACACTCTGGCTCTGTGTAACTTATTACCATAACGTTTCGTTTTCAAATGTTTATTGCAAAATCTGTCAAAGCATAAATATTTTTAAAATGCGTTTATACAAAACAAAGTGTTGTTTTAGAATAAAAGTAAAGAAATATATTGTTTGGTCTTCAAAATAATTTATAAAATGGTAATTATAAAAAGTGGCAAACTAGTATATGAAGGTCTACATATACAGGTGCATCTCAATAAATTAGAATGTCGTGGAAAAGTTCATTTATTTCAGTAATTCGACTCAAATTGTGAAACTCGTGTATTAAATAAATTCAATGCACACAGACTGAAGTAGTTTAAGTCTTTGGTTCTTTTAATTGTGATGATTTTGGCTCACATTTAACAAAAACCCACCAATTCACTATCTCAAAAAATTAGAATATGGTGACATGCCAATCAGCTAATCAACTCAAAACACCTGCAAAGGTTTCCTGAGCCTTCAAAATGGTCTCTCAGTTTGGTTCACTAGGCTACACAATCATGGGGAAGACTGCTGATCTGACAGTTGTCCAGAAGACAATCATTGACACCCTTCACAAGGAGGGTAAGCCACAAACATTCATTGCCAAAGAAGCTGGCTGTTCACAGAGTGCTGTATCCAAGCATGTTAACAGAAAGTTGAGTGGAAGGAAAAAGTGTGGAAGAAAAAGCTGCACAACCAACCAAGAGAACCGCAGCCTTATGATTGTCAAGCAAAATCGATTCAAGAATTTGGGTGAACTTCACAAGGAATGGACTGAGGCTGGGGTCAAGGCATCAAGAGCCACCACACACAGACGTGTCAAGGAATTTGGCTACAGTTGTCGTATTCCTCTTGTTAAGCCACTCCTGAACCACAGACAACGTCAGAGGCGTCTTACCTGGGCTAAGGAGAAGAAGAACTGGACTGTTGCCCAGTGGTCCAAAGTCCTCTTTTCAGATGAGAGCAAGTTTTGTATTTCATTTGGAAACCAAGGTCCTAGAGTCTGGAGGAAGGGTCATAGCCCAAGTTGCTTGAAGTCCAGTGTTAAGTTTCCACAGTCTGTGATGATTTGGGGTGCAATGTCATCTGTTGGTGTTGGTCCATTGTGTTTTTTGAAAACCAAAGTCACTGCATCCGTTTACCAAGAAATTTTGGAGCACTTCATGCTTCCTTCTGCTGACCAGCTTTTTAAAGATGCTGATTTCATTTTCCAGCAGGACTTGGCACCTGCCCACACTGCCAAAAGCACCAAAAGTTGGTTAAATGACCATGGTGTTGGTGTGCTTGACTGGCCAGCAAACTCACCAGATCTGAACCCCATAGAGAATCTATGGGGTATTGTCAAGAGGAAAATGAGAAACAAGAGACCAAAAAATACAGATGAGCTGAAGGCCACTGTCAAAGAAACCTGGGCTTCCATACCACCTCAGCAGTGCCACAAACTGATCACCTCCATGCCACGCCGAATTGAGTTAGTAATTAAAGCAAAAAGGAGCCCCTACCAAGTATTGAGTACAAATACAGTAAATGAACATACTTTCCAGAAGGCCAACAATTCACTAAAAATGTTTTTTTTTATTGGTCTTATGATGTATTCTAATTTTTTGAGATAGTGAATTGGTGGGTTTTTGTTAAATGTGAGCCAAAATCATCACAATTAAAAGAACCAAAGACTTAAACTACTTCAGTCTGTGTGCATTGAATTTATTTAATACACGAGTTTCACAATTTGAGTCGAATTACTGAAATAAATGAACTTTTCCACGACATTCTAATTTATTGAGATGCACCTGTATATTCGGATATTTTTATTTCAGTATATTGCATTTACACGCCTGTGACCAGCAGATGTCCTCAGCGAGCGCTTCGAAACATTGAATCATTTTACGAAGCAATTGGTTCAATTGACTGGAAGTTTCGGAAAGCTTCGTTTATGCCATCACTAACTGAGAATGAACGCAGCTGCGGATATGACGTCGCCGCAGCAGCATCACCGCAGCAGGACACTTTAAAAACTGCAGACAGACAGACAGACAGACAGATAGATAGATAGATAGATAGATAGAAAAGAAAGACTAATGACATACAGACAGACAGACATACAGATAGATAGATAGATAGATAGATAGAAAAGACTGATGATAGATAGATAGATAGATAGAAAAGAAAGACTGATGATAGATAGATAGACAGATAGATAGATAGATAGATAGATAGAAAAGAAAGACTGATGAAAGACAGACAGACAAACAGATAGATAGATAGATAGATAGACAGATAGAAAAGAAAGACTAATGACATACAGACAGACATACAGATAGATAGATAGATAGATAGATAGATAGATAGAAAAGAAAGACTGATGATAGATAGATAGATAGATAGAAAAGAAAGACTGATGAAAGACAGACAGACATACAGATAGATAGATAGATAGATAGAAAAGAAAGACTGATGATAGATAGAAAAGAAAGACTGATAGATAGATAGATAGATAGATAGATAGAAAAGAAAGACTGATGACAGACAGACAGGTAGATAGATAGATTGATAGATAGAAAAGAAAAACTGATGATAGACAGACAGACAGACAAACAGGTAGATAGATAGATAGATAGATAGATAGAAAAGAAAGACTGATGAAAGACAGACAGACAAACAGATAGATAGATAGATAGACAGATAGAAAAGAAAGACTAATGACATACAGACAGACAGACAGACAGATAGATAGATAGATAGATAGATAGATAGATAGATAGATAGAAAAGACTGATGATAGATAGATAGATAGATAGAAAAGAAAGACTGATAGATAGATAGATAGATAGATAGATAGAAAAGACTGATGATAGATAGATAGATAGATAGATAGATAGATAGAAAAGAAAGACTGATGAAAGACAGACAGACAAACAGATAGATAGATAGATAGATAGATAGATAGATAGACAGATAGAAAAGAAAGACTAATGACATACAGACAGACATACAGATAGATAGATAGATAGATAGAAAAGAAAGACTGATGATAGATAGATAGATAGATAGATAGATAGAAAAGAAAGACTGATGAAAGACAGACAGACATACAGATAGATAGATAGAAAAGAAAGACTGATGATAGATAGATAGATTGATAGATAGATAGATAGATAGAAAAGAAAGACTGATGACAGACAGACAGGTAGATAGATAGATAGATAGATAGATAGATAGATAGATAGATAGATAGAAAGAAAGACTGATGACAGACAGACAGACATACAGATAGATAGATAGATAGAAAAGAAAGACTGATGATAGATAGAGATAGATAGAAAAGAAAGACTGATGACAGACAGACAGACACACATACAGATAGATAGAAAAGAAAGACTGATGATAGACAGATAGATAGATAGACAGACAGATAGATAGATAGATAGATAGATAGATAGATAGATAGATAGATAGATAGAAAAGACTGATGATAGATAGAAAAGAAACACTGATGATAGATAGATAGAAAAGAAAGACTGATGATTGATAGATAGATAGATAGATAGAAAAGAAAGACTGATGAAAGACAGACAAACAGATAGATAGATAGAAAAGAAAGACTGATGATAGATAGACAGATAGATAGAAAAGAAACACTGATGATAGATAGATAGAAAAGAAAGACTGATGATTGATAGATAGATAGATAGATAGATAGAAAAGAAAGACTGATGAAAGACAGACAAACAGATAGATAGATAGAAAAGAAAGACTGATGATAGATAGACAGATAGATAGAAAAGAAACACTGATGATAGATAGATAGAAAAGAAAGACTGATGATAGATAGATAGATAGATAGATAGAAAAGAAAGACTGATGAAAGACAGACAGACAAACAGATAGATAGATAGATAGATAGATATATAGATAGATAGATAGAAAAGAAAGACTGATGACATACAGACAGACAGACATACAAATAGATAGATAGATAGATAGATAGATAGATAGAAAAGAAAAACTGATGACAGACAGACAGGTAGGTAGATAGATAGATAGATAGATAGATAGATAGATAGATAGATAGAAAAGAAAGACTGATGATAGATAGATAGACAAGAAAGGCTGATGATAGATAGATAGATAGATAGATAGATAGATAGATAGATAGAAAAGAAAGACTTGACAGACAGACAGGTAGGTAGATAGATAGATAGATAGATAGATAGATAGATAGATAGATAGATAGATAGATAGAAAAGAAAGACTGATGAAAGACAGACAGACAAACAGATAGATAGATAGATAGATAGAAAAGAAAAACTGATGACAGACAGACATACAGATAGATAGATAGATAGAAAAGAAAGACTGATGATAGAGAGATAGATAGACAGACAGACAGACAGATAGATAGATAGATAGATAGATAGATAGATAGATAGATAGAAAAGAAAGACTGATGATAGACAGATAGACAGACAAACAGATAGATAGATAGAAAAGAAAGACTGATGATAGATAGATAGATAGATAGATAGAAAATAAACACTGATGATAGATAGATAGATAGATAGATAGATAGACAGACAGATAGATAGATAGATAGATAGACAGACAGATAGATAGATAGATAGATAGATAGATAGATAGAAAAGAAAGACTGATGATAGATAGATAGATAGATAGATAGATAGATAAATAGATAGAAAAGAAAGACTGATGATAGATAGATAGTTAGATAGATAGAAAAGTAACACTGATGATAGATAGATAGATAGATAGATAGATAGATAGATAGATGTACAGTTGTAATATGTTTCTGCTACAATTTCTTCCATTTCAGGCATCTATCTTTTATTTTTACGTGAGCTTTTGTTTTGATGCGTGGTTTTGACAGAAGCTTCACTTCTTCTGATGGATAAACAGTTTGTTACATGGCCCAGTGCGATCATTAAAGTGCAAATGCTGTGATATAATTATGTAAATATGATGATTCTCAATATTTGTGGAGTTTCCAGTGTATGAGCAGTCTGCTTGACACATTAATTTAAAGCACGCAGCTTGAAGATTGCAGACTTCCGTGGTTTAATAATCACAGGTCATTTCACAATTTTAATTGGATTAATTGTGCATTTCATTGTAAAAGGAGTAACAGAGCACACACTCAAATAAGTGTGTGAGCATTTGAAAGCAGCTGTGTGTCAGTCAGACAGCGTGCTGGGACTGAATTTAGTTGGTGCTCGAGTCGAAACACTGGTATCATGACATCTTTTTTATTTAAGTACTGACTTTTGTACCGAAGTACTGGTACTTTTGACAACACTACCACATACTGAGACATTCTCAAATTAATGTTATTTTTTCTTATAACTTCTCACTCAAATTGTTACACCGATGATATAATTAAGCAATATCTCACTGCCAATCAGCTCAGCTGTGACTGGGTCACGAGGCATCTTTTTTTTTCCAAAAGTAAATCACATGACTGACATTCAGTACAACAGCATTATTGTGAGTGTGATGTTGCTTTTAGACTATAACAAACAATAAACTCATGCAGAGTTACATGTGTAAATTTTCCCAAGTTAGTTTTTTTTTTCTCTGCCAAAGCATAAAGGTTTATGTGTCTCCAACAGTGATGGTAATAAGAAGAAATGTAATGATTCCAGTTCCAATTCTGTTTCTTCTTAATGATTGAAATAGTCATTTCATATTTAAACAGAACATATTCTTGCAAAAACTCTTTAACAGGGGAGTCACGTGATGCCATGCGAGGTTCGGACGTGTGAACGGTGAGCTCTACACACTTTGCTAGTTTTAACACTAATAATGACATAAACCGGTGAGATTCAATACACTCTATTCCATAACTGTTCTAGGAGGACAATATGTCAAAGAATTCAAAATCCTTGGGCTCTGGATACATTAAAAGACACCCGAGCCAGGGAGCCGATTTGGTCGGAGAAGTGAGGGAAATTCGGCTAGAGATGTTGAACATGTCAGCAATGCTGATGAAGGTCATTGCTGACTTGGAGAATCTTGCAGTGATACGTCGATCGATCACTGCCATGGAGACTAAATTCTCTGAGCTGGTTACAAGAGTGGGGGATGTCCAGAAATGGATAGATTATCTGGAATCATCGGAGAGGGAATTATCTGCTAATCCGCTAGTGACCAAGGTGGATTTGGAGCGTGTCTGGAAGAAGTTGGAGGACATGGAAAAATGTAGCCAGCGGAATAACATATGAATCGTTGGAATTCCTGAGGGTGAAGAGGAACAGGATATGATGAAATTCCTGGACACGCTCTTTCCAAATCTGCTTGACATAACAGGCTATAAGCTGGAAATCGAGCGAGCTCACAGGGTTCCGGCTCAGCGATCCGCTGAGGGAGACAGGCCCCGATCAATTCTGGCCAAATTTCTGAGATCATCCAATAAAGATCTTGTGTTACGTGAGGCGAGGAGAAAAGGAAGGCTTTTTTGGAAGAACCACAGGATTTTCTTGTTCCCAGACTTTGCGAACTCGACAAGAGAGAAACGTGATCGATTCAAGGAATGCAAGAAACTCTTACATCAACGGAGGGTCGCTTTTGCACTGATATTCCCTGCCAAATTGAGAATAGATGCAAAGAATGGCCATAAAACATTCACACGCCCACAGCAAAAGATGTCCTTCATAAAGTCAATGGAGTGAGTAATTTATTTTGTGGTACTCACATTGCAGCCGAGTGGACTGACTCAAAGTACATTCACTTGACTGTTCGAGGAAACTGAGCACCTTTTTTGTTTCTTTTTGTGCTTGTTCCACCTAGCAGCTGGAGTTTGTTTTGTGGAATAACACTCCTTCGGGACAGTTCTGTGGATGAATCTGCACGTTCTTTGTGTTTATGCCTCCTGTTGGCTGGAGTTTGTTTTGTGGAGTATTTCTTGCAAGACATTGGAGTGATTAGGTCATTTGTTGCACTCATGTAGCAGCCGAGTGGGCTGGCTCACTGAACATTCGTTTGACTGTTCGAGGAAACTGAGCACCTTTTTTTTTGGGCTGGTTCCGCCTAGTGGCTGGAGGTTGTTTTGTGGAGGAACACACCTTCGGGACAGTTTGTGGATGAATCTACATGCTCTTTGTGTTTATTCCGCCTATTGCCTGGAGTTTGTTTTATAGATTATCTTTTATTAGTATAGAAACACCAGACTTGAGCAATCCAATGGCAAACTTGTCACGGGGGCTCTCTTACATGGACTGTTTGAGTTTAGAGGGATGGACACCAGTTGGCGCTGTCATGCGCGGGGTTAATGTGCACGTTTTTCTTTTTTCTTTTTTTTTCTTCTTTTTGTTCGGGGGGAAGTTCAGGGTTTGATTGTTGGACTCATTTTGGAATGTGGTCTTTATAATTTTGTTTTTGACACACAATCTATTTTTTCTAACATGTCAAAATGTCAAATGTTAATATGAGTGGATTGTCTCCCTCCACGTGGAATGTGAATGGGTTGGGGCACCCCATAAAAAGAAGGAAAGTTATTTCTCTTCTTAAGTGTAAGAAAGATGATATAGTGTTTCTTCAAGAATTTGGGAAGATATGGGGTGGACAAGTTTTCTTTAGTGCTGGCTCAAGTAAGAGCAGGGGAGTCATTACACTGATAAGTAAACATCTACAATTCAAATGTCTCAAACAGATTAAAGATAAACTAGGAAGAGTCATTATTGTTGAAGCAGAAATTGAGGGGCAAAGTCTTATTTTGGCTAATATTTACACACCTAATATTGATGATCAGGGCTTTTTATAGATCTTGAAGGGATGTTGCAAGCTGCTGGCACCCTTCATGATATAATATTGGGAGGAGACTTTAGTCTTTTGATGGACTCAGTCCTTGATCATAGTGAAGCAAACGTCTGCAAGCCCCCTAAAGCAACATTTACACTTCACAGGATATGTAAAAATCTTGGTTTTACAGATATTTTGAGACTTTTGAACCCATCTGGTAGGGACTATAAATGTTTTTCATCAGTCCATAAGATGTATTCTAGAATAGATTTTTTTATATATCTAAATCCCTCATTTAAGCTGTTATTGATTGCTCAATTGGAAACATTTTAGTCTCAGATTATGCCCTAGTGTGATTAGAAGTGTTGCCACATATGGAGAAAAGGAAATCATATCACAGTTGGTGCTTTAATGTATCCCTTTTGTAAAATCCAGAATTCCAGCAAATGTTAAAGGCTGAAATCAATGTTTATATGTAGACCAACTGGTCCTCAGTATCCTCTGTGGACATGGCTTGGGAGGCACTTAAGGCTGTTCTTAGGGGCCGAATCAGTATGCCTCATTCACCAAAAAATCCAAGGCACGAGAACTCTTGGAGATGGAAGGGAATATTAAAAGTCCCGAGGCAGAGCTGAAGCGCTGAATGTCGTCTGATGGCCTCAAAGAATTGACCCGATTGAAATACAGATATAATACTATTTTGTCACAGAAGGTGGAGTTTTGGCTATTCAGGGCAAGAAAGTCATACTTTGAGTTGGGGGACAAGGCAGGAAAACTTCTGGCTAGATATATAAAACAGAGAGAGTCTTTATCTACCATTCCCTCAGTGAAATATGCTGGTGGTGAAATATTTACCTCAGCCATTGATATTAATCATGCTTTTAAAGAATTCTACCTTGATCTCTATAGTTCCACGTCTTCGTCTACTGATGTGGATATTAGAAACTTTGTGGAACCATTAGAACTTCCTAAACTGACAGCTGAGCAAAAAAAAATCTCTAGATTCTGAGATAACCTTGGAGGAGCTGGGCGAGGTAAATAAGGCCTTGCCTACAGGCAAGGCTCCGGGGCCAGATGGCTTTGCCGCTGAGTTTTTTAGATCTTATGCTACAGAATCGTCTCCACTTTTGCTAGAAGTTTATATGGAATCATTAAAGAATGGAAAGCTTCCACCAACCAGGACACAAGCCCGGATCAGTCTGATTCTTAAAAAGACAAAGATCCAAGTGAGTGTAAGAGTTACCGTCCAATTTCACTGAATCAGCTAGACGTTAAAATATTGTCAAAAATTTTGGCAACCGATTAATTAAAGTTATGACATGTCTTATACATATAGATCAGGTGGGGTTTATTCAGGGCCATAGCTCTTCTGATAACATTAGGCGTTTCATCAATATCATGTGGTCAGTTGCGAATGATCAGTCTCCGGCCGCTGCCATCTCACTTGATGCCGAAAAGGCGTTTGATATGGTAGAATGGGATTCTTTTTTTAAGATTTTGGAAATGTACAGGTTCGGGAATACTTTTATTGGATGGATTAAGTTACTTTATAGACACCTGTTAGCGGCGGTACAAACGAATGGATTAATTTCAGATTATTTTACTCTGGATAGGGGCAACTGGCAGGGTTGCCCTCTTTCCCCATTATTGCCCTGGAACCATTAGCAGCCGCAATAAGAAAGGAGGATGATTTTCCAGGGGTGGTGGCGGGAGGTGTAGCGCATAAGCTTTTGCTTTACGCAGATGAAATTGTATTATTCGTCTCCGACCCCACTAGATCTATGCCTTGCCTTCACAGAATTATTAATTCCTTTTCTAAATTTTCAGGATACAGAGTTAATTGGTCTAAATCCAAAGCTTTGGCTCTGACAGCGTACTGCCCAGTAACGGATTTTCAGCCGGGTGCCTTCCAGTGGCCCAAACAGGGCATTAAGTATTTGGGTATTTTATTCCCAGCAAATTTGTGTGATTTAGTTAGAGTTAATTTGACCCTTTAATTAAAACGTTTTCGAGCGATGTGGGCAGGTGGGCTTCATTACATTTATCGATGATTGGGATGGTTAAAGTTATTAAAGTGAATTGTATTCCAAAATTCAACTACCTGCTACAGTCTCTCCCTATAGATGTCCCCCTCTCTTATTTCAAACAATTTGATAGCACAGCGAAGTCCTTCATTTGGCATGGTACACGTCCAAGATTACATTTCAGTAAGTTGCATAGGCCGATTGACAAAGGTGGGCTAGGCCTACCCAAGATTTTGTTTTATTATTCAGCATTCGGTCTCAGACATTTGGCTCATTGGCCGCTTCCACCTGAGAGAGCCCCTCCCTGGTTTTGTATTGAACAGGAAGGTCTTGCCCCTATTTTGCCATTGCAAAGCCTTTCATTCAAATTAATCGGAGAGGTTATGTTACACCCTGTTATCTCACATTTGTACTCGGTATGGACAAAAGTGTCCAGAGTGTTTAATTCGGACATTTATTTAAATGTTGCATTGAGCATATGGCTGAACCCAAAATTATGTATTAATAAGTCCCCTTTCTGCTGAACAAAGTGGATTGTGAGAGAGGTTTATACGCTCGGTGACCTATATGAGAGTGGAGTGTTGAGATCCTTCGAAAATTTGGTTCAACATTTTGGGATTCCCAGATCTCAGTTCTTTAGGTATTTACAGCTGCGCCACCTGCTCTGTATTGTTTTTGGGAGTAGCATACACCCTCCTAAAGCGGCAGATACTCTGGGAGAGGTGATTACTGCTTTTGGAAAAGGTCATTAGGCATCAGTGTATTACTCCCTTTTAATTCAGAGCTTTAACTTCTCTCAAGAGATTATGGGAGAAAGATTTAAACCTGGTAATAGAGGAGGGAGTGTGGGCTAGGATTCTAAAAAATGTCAAGTCTGCATCTAGAGATGCAAGGGTGCGCCTTATGCAATTCAAGATTTTACATCAATTCTATTGGACCCCATCTAGATTGTATAGGCTTGGTCTTAAAGACACACCCACCTGCTGATGATGCCAATCAGAAGATGGAGACATAACTCATGTTTTTTGGTGGTGTGTTAAGATCCAAGAATTTTGGTTGAAGTTTCAGAGTTTTATGTGCAACGTATTGGGCACTCAAATTTCATTTTGCCCCAGACTCTGTATTTTAGGTGATGGTGTGGTCATCAATATAAGGGATAAACACATAAAAAATTGGGTTCTAACCAGCATTATGATCGGCAGACAGATTGTTTTAAGGGGATGGAAGTCGGCTGGGGCGCCCTCATTTCAAGAGTGGTGCACGGAGATGGGGAGGGTGGCGGCTTTCGAGGAAAAACTCTGATTAAATTTTGTATCAATTCATTCCTTTATATGTTATATATAAAATACCACTAATTACAACAAAACTCCTGATGTGTATCTTTAACAACACACTGTCTTACGAACAGCCACAGCCACAGTTCAGTAGGTTTCTTATTCTATAAAAAGAACTGGCTCATAAGGGTCATTCATTCTAGGGGTAGCGCTGTGTGTTTCTCATTAGAGTCATTGGTTTGGTCACGCTGTATGCCAGCAATAGCGTTGTTGCAGTGCCGCCGAATGGTAGCACAGGAAACACTGTGTTCCGACTACATCACCAGAAGAATGCACATTCGAGAATGGAACCGAAAGTCATGAAAATAATTCAGTTCTGATATTTTTGATGTTCTCAGTTCCTGACTCTAGTCACCGAGCTACACAAAAGTAGATAAAATCAGTTTCACTGATTGTCTCAGACGTTTGTAGCCCACTGTATGCCATGTACCATTCTGCTCTTCTGCACATGGTGAAGCTCTAGTAGGCGGAGCTCCAGCTAAAGGTTCCCATGGTGATGATGGTGTGACAGGCGCTGGATGAGAGTCACACCAACTCCATGAGACTGAAGTGCAGGAGACCCAGAGCGAAGCCACACGCCATGTCCGTCAGGTGGTGCCAGCCAAGCAGAACCCTAGACAGGCCTACCAGGAACACCCACAGCACCAGCAGAACTCGCAGCAGGATGGCCACCACCAGATGAGACAGGAGAAATTTGGAGACCATCGCCGCTCTGCCTGCGTAAGTCGCCGGGAACAAATACGTGTCCAGAGCCACACAGTCTATTAAACCAGGACTGAGGTCCTAGGGTCCTTTGCGCCGGAACAGTTTCTGAACTCCTGCCACAGTCACAATATCAAGAATCAGAGCTGAGAGAGAAGAGAGCACAGTTACTGACATTACATAGCAAAGAACAGAAACATACTGTGTAAAACCTTACACCCTGCCTACACCGGACGCGAGCGGTGTGATGCAATGCATCCATTGTGCCAACAATAAACGGGTGTCCTGTTCCATTTTGTGCTGTATGTGCTGGAGCTCCTACACAAATTAAAAGGTTTAGAATGTTCGTGTCGATTCATTCAGTGAGGATAGCCTCAAGCTGTTGCATCAACAGACATGCCCAGTGTAGACAGGGTGTCAACTTTAGAGGTTTCCCAAAAATGTTCATCTTGAGATGCTTATTTTAAACCTTCTGCTTGAGTTTGTCAAGAGGAAATATCGATTTTACATTCCCAACCATTCCATTTGCAAATAGAAATGAATAGAAGTAGATGAAGCAGTCCTGCAACAGATGGTACAGATCATTAAGTCAGTCTGGGATTCCATACATAGAACTGTGTTCTGTAGGTTCTCTAAAGCCACTTTTCCACAATCCTGGCCAGTAACGGTTTCTTTTTCCACTGTGGTATGGTGTAACAAATCCGTCTGTGGTGATGGCATGAGAGGTAAACATTGGAACAAGTGCACTATGGAGGATGACTGCATATTCCAGTTTTCAGGACTGCTTTCCCCCCGGTTTTACTCTTTTAATTCATGGTAAAGACACGGCCCATGTCGCAAAAAGGAAAGCAAAAAGAAAAAGGTTAGAGGTTTATCATCATGCCACCAGACACAAACATGCAGAAAGGGAAAAGTTCCCAGACTAGCTAAAGTGTACTGTATATTTATTGACAAGTTTTATATGAAAGTATTATATGAGAATATCTTGATTAATTTTGAGTCCTATTGAGCTTGTAATCTATTTCCCTAACAAAAAAGGCATGTAGAAATTTGGTGTGTCTTCCAATTACTGTAAGAGTTAAGAGTGATTTATTGATGGAAATGCTACAGTGCATTCAGAAAAATCTAAACAATTTGGTTAACAGGTTATCTTGAAATTTTCACAGTATTTTGAAGCACTCATGATAACAATATTGTGCATGTTAATTATTACAGTATACCTAATTATTGAATATCGTCAAATGTCTAGAAGAGTATATTCGCAAAGGCAACGTGGTTGACCTGGCGCGAGCCAAACTGGAACAAACAAAAACGAAGTATACCTGGAACTTTAAGATGCTTGGATCAACTTATTTGCCAACAACGTGCACACAAGTGTACCTAGGAGAATTGGTGCTGTTTTATTCATGACAATATTTTTTATTACATTTAATATATCCTCACTATACAACATTTTTCACAACTGCCTCAAACTTACTGTATATTAAAGTGTACTAGAGCTGGTAAAACATGCCATGCAAGCAAAAAAAAAAAAGGTCGAGAAAATTTTAACTTTTGTTGCAATGCACTCTGACGTAGGCATCTGTTGACCAGCAATTTTAGAGATAATTTTTACACTACTTCTCAATAGGGCTGGGTAAAAAAACAAAAAATCTATTTCAGATTAATCATCATCTTCATTTGATCCTGATATTGATTTTTTTTTAAGACTAAAATTGTTATTGATTCAAAGAAGACAAAGAAAAACAAAACACATTTCCAATGAATCAACATTTAACTCCCACTGCTACCCCTCACCCTCCACAATCAACAACCCCACCCCGACCCCCAACGAACATCCCTGTGGTCACATGTAATTACACACACACAGAAAATAAAAATAAATAAATTAATTAATTAAAATATATAAATTATATTTATAAAATAATCATACACATCTAAAACTACACCTCTCTTTCCACAGTTCCTCTCCGAGAGTCCCCCAAAAACGTCAAATAATTACCCCATTTCCCATTAAATGAATCCCAGATCCCCAGCCTTCTACATGATACCTCCTCGAAAGCTGGCACCCTCCCCATCTCCGCACACCACTCCCGAACTGAGGGTGCTCCAGCTGACTTCCATCCTCCTAAAACAATCTACCTGCCTATCATAGCACTGGTCAGGACCCAATTATTTATGTATTTATCTCTTATGTCGATGATCGCCCCCATCACCCAAAACACAAGAGTCTGGGGCAAAACGAAACCCGAGTGCCCAATATTTCACACACAAAACTCTTACCTTCAACCAAAATTCCCCTGATATTGATTCTTAAAATTACAAGATCGATCTTGTACTCTATACCAGGGGTGCTAATTTCTACCGCAATCAACCAGTTTATTGCAATACAACCACTGGTTGGTCTTGTTAACAGACCAAAAGGAAAAGAGAGTAGAGAAACTACACTGATAACGAGAATCTCACTTTTTATTTCAGTACCTGCGTGCGGTCATTTGACATATGTGCAGGTACTTTATGTCCTCTGAGAGCGCTCCTAAAGTTGTGGTATTGTGGATACTAGGGAAGTAAAAATGTAAGCGTATGATACGATGCCTGTGTATCGTTCAATACACAAATAAATATATAACTGGTAGTGCTGATATAGCTGAGTGAAAATACAGTCTCCTCCCCTGAGCGGCAGCACTGAGCACTCAAACTCACAAGAGAACTGAACAAAATCTAACAATAGTCATGTTTCCAACCAAGTTGCCCATTTAATTTATGCGGAAAAATCATAATACCGCAAAAACAAGTGTGATGAGGAGGAGGGCAGGGCTGGGCCGTGAATACACATGCCCGGCCCCCAGTCGGGCTAATCAGCCAAGGAGAGGACTAAGTGCAGACGGATGTGACAGTTCGGGAGAGAGAAAATCATCACTTCTGGAGATATTGTAGCCACTGTAACTCTTTTAGAAATAAAATACTTGCAGTTTAGAGCACACAGACAAAACACTGTAAAGAACTTAAGCTCATGTCTGGGAGCGACAGCGTGTCTCACACTTCTGTGCGTTCCTCCTTCCTTATGACTTTACTGTGGTTGCCAGAAATTCACTGTAAAAAAATACAGTAACCACGCTTCAGGCTTTTATAAATCTACTCTTCACCACAGTTCAAGTTTGTATTCCACTTATTTGCTTTGCAAACTCTGCAGGCTTCGGATTTTCAGGACACCAGTATTTTAGGATGAGCAGAGCAACATTTCAGATGTGATAATTGGTCCGCTGGTTAGTCCAGTTATGAAGTTATTCAGTCACATTACATTTTTTAATGAGCATCTTGTATTCCTAATAAATTCAATAGGAGTTTATTCTGAAATTGCATTTCCATAATAGTTTATACACATTTCTTCTAATCAAATAAAACATTTGTTCATCTCAAGCAAGTGTATTTTGAATATCTCAAAATGCACATAAAAATACTTGGATGGAAACCCAGCTAGTGACACATGGATTTGCCTGCTAGACAGCTAAACTACACTATTCTACGCCACTGTGCAGTGTACCAAAAAGTAGGGCGAGTAGTATGTTTACACCGAAAATGCAACAAAAAGAGGTGTACTATGAGTACCTGGATGATGCACTTCTTCAACTGAGTGTGGAATGTTACCTGGCCTCAATCAGGGTTGCAGTGGAGTTTTAAAATAAAATGTAAGACTTTTTAAGACCTTTTTTCAGACCTGAACAAATAAAATGAATATTGTATGTCAATACCAGAACATGTACCAGTATATCAACACATACAAATTAGAGTTTGACTAGTATTGTATTTTACTGATACTGCTGTTTAATAATGTTGAAAGAAAGGTGAGTTTAACTATAAACAAGCCCGAAGGGACTCAATCGTAGCCTTTTGCAGTTTTATCATTAAATTAGGCTATATTGCGATTCCTGTTATTCCGTCCCCAAATTTTAAGACCTCTTTAAATGACAATTAAGATTTTTGTTAAACCATTTAAGATATTTAAGACTTTTTATGACCTTAAATTTGAGAAAAGTGACCCCGACAGGGTGATCAGGACCCTGACGTTAAGCAGAGGACTCTTGTTTCAGCCTGAAGGGGTTTATTTTATGATAACAACAGGCTGATTACATTATTTGTATGCTTATTACATGGCTACTAACCAAACCAATAGATACATGGACATTTTATATTGATTTGCATTGAAATCATTTATTTATGTAACAAGAAATAAATCCTTGAACAGCTGGAATCAACCTCCGGTTTGCGTCAGAATTCTGTTGGTGTTTTCTTAATTTGAATAAATGAATGTCTTATTACAAGACAACTTGTCAAATAAATAAATAAATGGACATGAAAAATTGATTTGAGTTTAAATTATTTTATGAGCTTACTTGTAGAGATCGCTCAGTGATCCGAGAAGCAGAAAAGATGACTCGCAGTACCGGGTTGAGCGGTCTGATACGTGGATGTGCGGTTGTTACTCAGATATATCAGACCACTAGATGGCGCAATTGACCAATCAGAATCCAGTATTTTTGAGAGCTGTGTAATAAGACTTCTAAGGACCTGCACGAACCCTGTCATTGCTGGCCTTACAAAACAATTGTAATTAATGGTGAATGCGGCAACCAGTGAAACTTCTGTGAAGAGCGTATCTTACAAATGTGAGCTGAATGCTTTACTGCTCCTAAAAACTGAAAGCACTGTTTGCTTAATTTCTATTTTGTTCCATTCTTTTTATTTGTTCTAATGCATATCATTTGTTTCTGTTTACTTGTCTTGAATAATTACTTAAGAACTTGAAACAATGTTTACTTAAATTAGTTAGTATTTTGTTGTGATATCGAAATTTCTTTCATATATAAGGAAATTGCACATTATAACTTAAACATACACAAATTAATCGTAATCATTTCAAATCAAGAGCTTGTATATCTGAATCAAATAGTATCGGAAAATGTGTGTTGACCCCAGACCTACTTCCCACGCCCTCAAAATGCATCTTACGCATTCCTATCCGTCAGAGCTTTATAGTGTGTGAGCACTCAAAAAGTTTCTTAAAATGGTTCTTTCATCCTCCTCTTAGACTGCTCACTATGAAGTGTTCATCACTGTCCTACAAACCCAACTGCATTAACAAGAAGCACTTTAAAGAACATCAGAGTCACCGGAGGCGTTTGTCACATTAATGTTGTGTATTTCTCCAGAGCTTTAGGCTCTTGATTTAAAATCTCACCTCCAACACAGTTAGAGACGTGAGCAGATACGTCACACTTCCACAGGTGTTTATGTGAGAATCTAACCGATCAATAGATTGATCAGAACCTCTTGTCCGGCCAGTGTGTTGCTCTGCAGAAGACACACTAGAGATGCCATGACCCGTCAGCATCAGCAGAGTGACCAATGAGCGCCAGGGGTGGATTTTCTATTAGGGCCTCCCAGACAAATTATCTTTTAAAGTTGAGATCTAAGCAATCGATTTTCATTGATTTAAGTCTCTTTTAATACCTGTTCTGTTATTTACAGTCAGAATAAATCATGTGGTAAAGAAACCACTCAACCGAAACACGTTTGCTGAACAGCCACTGTTCTTAAAGAGACCATTTTAACGTTTGTTATACATAATGTAAACTCAATGTAAATACTACAAATAATGCATACAAAATGCATATATTTGAAGGGGCCATAATAAATTATACAATATTTTAACTTCATCAAATACTTTAAATATTTTTTTTCTATTAACATTTTTTATTGATTCCTATATTGACACATACAAGCAAGAACATATACAAACAGAATCAATACTTAACCCCCTCTATTACTACCACCCCCCCCCCCCACCCCCTCAGTCCTACCCAAAACAACATCCCAGTGGTCCCACATAATTCTAGACACACAAAAACAAATATTAAAAAATAATATAATTAATAAAATATAATAATTCACACACATAACCTCTACATCTCTCTCTCCATTATCCCTCCCCGAGAGCCCTCCAAAAATGCCAAATATTTGCCCCACTTTCCTATAAACAAGTCCAAATTACCCAATCCTCTAGATACCCCTTCTTCAAACGCTGCCACCCTCCCCATCTCTGTACACCACTCTAGAAATGATGGCGCTCCGTCGGACTTCCAACCCCTTAAAATGACTTGTCTGCCAATCATAACACTTGTTAAAACCCAATTTTGTATAAATTTGTCCCCCAAATTTATGACAGCTCCGTCACCCAAAATACAAAATCTGGGGCAAAGCAAAACTCGAGTGCCCAAAACGTCAAACAAATAGCTCTGCACCTTCATCCAAAAATCTTGAATCTTAACACACCCCCAAAAGGCATGAGTTGTGTCTCCAACTTCTGATTGACAACGCCAGCAGTTGGGTGTGTCTTTAAGACCAAGCCTATATAATCTAGAGGGGGTCCAGTAAAATCTATGTAGAATCTTAAATTGCATAAGGCGAACCCTTGCATCTCTAGATGCAGAGTTGACATTTTTTAGAATCCTAGTCCACACTTCTTCCTCCAATACCAAATTCAAATCTTTTTCCAATAATCTCCTATAGAATAATGACTCTCCCTAATTTATCTTTAATCTGTTTGAGACATTTGAATTGTAGATGTTTATTAATCAATATAATGACTCCCCTACTCTTACTTGAGCCAACACTAAAGAAAACATGTCCATCCCATATCTTCCCAAATTTTTCAGCTTCCTGCGGGGAAAGATGTGTTTCTTGAAGAAACACTATATCATATTTCTTACGTTTAAGAAAAGAAATAACCTTCCTTCTTTTTATGGGGTGCCTCAACCCATTCACATTCCATGTGGAGAGAGACAACTTATTCATATTAACATTTGACATATTGATATAATAAAAATAAATAAATTGTGTGTCTAAAACAAGATTACACAGACCACATTCCCCATTAATGCAACAATCAAACCTTGAACTTCCCCCCGATCAAAACAAACAGAAAAAGAAAAATGTGCGCATTAACCCCGTGCACGACAGCGCCAACCGGCGTCAATCCCTTAAAACTCAAAGGTCCATGTACGCATACGAGAACCCCCGCGACATCTTTGCCATCGGATTGCTCAAGTCCGGTGCTTCTATACAAATTTTGTAAGGCAAAATTACATAACAGAAAATACTTTGTAAAACAGACCCCAGCCAACAGGCAGAATAACAGAAAAAACATGTAGACTCATTCACAGAACCGTCTCAAAGGTGTGTTCCTCCACAAAATAAACTCCAGCTGATATAAAGCCATTCAGTTTGCTGGGACAGACAAGCAGTTGTTCAGTGAGCCAACTGTTATGAGTTCAGCAGATGACATAATCATTCCAATGTCCCGCGAAAATACTCCACAAAACAAATTACAGCCAGCAGGAGGAATAAGCACGAAGAACAAACAGATTTATCCACAGCTGTTCCAAAGGAGTGATATTTAACAGAACAAGCTCCAGCCGCTAGGTGGAGCCAGCACGAAAAATAAAACCGGCATCCCAGTTCCTCGGATGATCAAGAGCCAAACTAACTCAGAGGCCGCAAAAAAAGAAGAAAAAAAAAAAAGAAAAAAGAAAAATACACCATAACTTACTCAGTCCATCAACTTTATAAAAGACGTCCTTTATGTGAGCATGTAGATATTCTGCGGTCATCCATAGTGTTCATTCTCGATCTGGCCTGAAGCTTCAGTGTAAAAAAGATCTTCCGTCAATGCAAAAGTTTCTAGGAGTCATGCCACAAAACAAACCCCAGCCGCTAGGCGGAGCCAGCGCAAAAATCATCTGCTGAAATGGCACCCAGCTTCCTCAGATAATAGAGTTCCTGAACCGCGAGTCAGCCCACTAATATAAGAAACATCAAATGGCTTACTCACGCCCATGTATTTATGAAGGAGAGTGCCTGTTTTGGACATGTAAATACTTTGCGACCATTCTTTGTTTCTATTCTCAGTTTGGCCGGGAACATCACTGCAAAAGTGATCTTCTGCTGGTGTAAGAGTTTCTTACATTCCTTGAACCGATCGCGTTTCTCTCTTGTCGAATTCGCAAAGTCCGGGAACAAGAAAATATTGTGGTTCTTCCAAGAAAGCTTTCCTTTGCTCCTCGCCTGGCGCAACACGAGATCTTTATCGGATGATCTCAGAAATTTGGCCAAAATCGATCGGGCCTGTCTCCGTCAGCAGATCTGTGAGCTGGGACTCTGTGAGCTCGCTCGATTTCCAGCTTATGGCCTGTTATGTCGAGCAGACTCGAGAAGAGCTCGTCCAGGAATTTCACCATATCTCTGCCCTCTTCCTGCTCAGGAATTCCAACAATTCGTATGTTATTCCTTCGGCTCATATTTTCTAAATATTCCAGTTTTTCCGAAATTAATTCCAAATCTGTTTTGGACACGGGCGGATTAGCGGATAATTCCCTTTCCGATGACTCAACATAATCGATTTGTTTTTCAACTTCTGTCACTCTTGTAAACAACTCAGAGAATTTTGTTTCCATCGCCGTAATCGATCGACGTATTACAGCGAGATCTTCCAAGTCAGCAAGAACCTTCGTCAACATCACCGATATGTTGGACAGTTGACGCTGAATTTCATCTCTCGACGTGCCGTCCAAATCGAGTCCCCGTCTCGCAGTGCTGCCAGGGGCCTCAGCTTGAACATGTAAGTGTCTTTTAATGTCTCCAGAGTCTGAGGATTTTTACTTCTTTGCCATGTTTACCACAAAGAGCAAGTATGTAACTGGGTTTATCGAATCTCACCAGATTATAACATGAAAGTAATTTAAAAAAACTAGCAAAGTTCACAGAGCTCGTGTCTCACACGTCTGCTACTCGCATGGCGTCCCCGGAACCCAAATACTTTAAATATTGACGAATTTAACAATTACAGGCTCCTACAGTATCTATGCAAGGGTTTGGTGAAATTCAGCAAAGAGTTCAGGCAGTTCTGACTCACATTGCTACATCTTTTCTAACTCATCTGAATGATGGGGTGCATAGTGGTAGCTATTTTGGAAATTATATAACAAGGTCTTCTACTTCCAGTACAGCATGAAAACTTACACCAGGAGATGGCAGACATCTCATATACATCGAGATGATGATGTAGAGGATTTAGAAAGTCATGTATCAAATATGATACGCACGGTGTTATAAGGTTAACGAGTTGCTCAAAAAATGTAATTAGAAACAGAAAGACAAAAGGGTCCTATAAGAGGGCTTGGGGCCCTCATAGTCACAGGGACCTACTGAGGGGCCCTTGTATAAGCTGTGGGGCCCACATATTTACAACCTGTTCTCATAGTGAAAACGTGACTCTACTGTATATATATTTTTGCAAAACTTGTTATACTGTACGTGTCTCCAGGTACAATTCCCTGCAGTTTCCAGGAGAATTAACACTAGAGGCGCTACAACAACTGTGTGTTTTATTCACTTTCACTTAAATCATGATTTAAATGGCTGATAATGACTTTATAATATCAATTTTTCTCTCCATTACTCAGAACCTGCTATTTTATGATATCGACACACTTTTACTCAAACACATATTTTGAAAAACAATACATTTTAATGCTTTTATTACAGACTCACCTACATATATACACGTATTCCAATGTGGATAGCTTGCATGGTAGCCCACCTGATAGGGCATTGAACTGCAGTTCAAGTCCAGCCATGAGCTCAAGCTGGCACATGACATTACAGAGTCATAGAAGCAGCACAAAATGAGGTGGTTGCTTCAGAAGATGAGCTTTTCCATTTCACTTCTGCATTTTAAAACCCTGTTGGTTAGGTTTAGGCACTGATAATGTAAGGATGACTTTTTAACTTCTCATATATCTTTTAAAACACTAATGGTCAGGCAAAAGTGTTAGGTTAGGGAGGTGTTTTTTATTGTATTTATTTTTTAATCTAAAATTCATCTTAAAACCGCGTCTGAATAATATAAACATTTGTTTTCAAAGTTGATGGGCTGTGAGACCTTGCAGCCCAGGGCCCCCCGGGCCCCTGGTAGTCAAGGGCCCCTGGGCACTGACCCATTGACCTGGTCCGTAATTCACCTTCACTGCCGGTCAAAAGTTTTGAAACACTTGACTGAAATGTTTCTCATGATCTTAAAAAAATCTTTTGATCTGAAGGTGTATGTTTAAATGTTTGAAATTAGTTTTGTAGACAAAAATATAATTGTGCCACCATATTAATTTATTTCATTACAAAACTAAAATGTAATAATAATAAAAAAATGTTTTTGAAATTGATTACTTGGACCAAACAATAAAGAAAAGCAGCCAATAAGTGCCCAACATAGATGGGAACTCCTTCAATACTGTTTAAAAAGCATCCCAGGGTGATACCTCAAGAAGTTGGTTGAGAAAATGTCAAGAGTACATGTCTGCAAATTCTAGGCAAAGGGTGACTACTTTGAAGATGCTCAAATATAAGACAGTTTTGATTTATTTTGGATTTTGTTTAGTCACAACATAATTCCCATATTTCCATTTCTATTATTACATAGATGTGATGACTTTACTATTATTCTAAAATGTGAAAAAATAAAATAAAATGAAGAATGAGTAAGTGACCCTAAACTTTTGAATGGTAGTGTATGCTGAGCGCACGCTGCCCCACGAAGACGACGTGTGGACACACACACTCAGATGCTTGGACAGACCGATGTCGATGACCAGCAGAGAGCTGATGGCGATGCCTCTGAAGGAAGGGTTGAGCTGCATGCAGTCTTCCTCCGGGAGCCTCGACGCTTATTTATGTTCCTTTATGTTCTCGTGGGGTTCTGCTGGGTTCTCGCATGGCTGGTTCTGCTGGCTCTTGGACTGTATGAGTCACTCCACAACCATTTTAGATGATTTTTTATATATAGTAATAATTTTTGTCTTTTGACAAAATTATCCCTTAAATTAAGTCAGTATTAAAATATTGTAGTCAATTTACTCAAAAGTTGCATATCATTTTAGTTGACGAAAATTAAATATTTTAGTTGACGTCGATGATTAATATGCAAAATGACAAAAACATTTCAAACTATACATTTTTTCTATAATTTATTTCTTAAAACAAATATTGACAATGCATTGTTAATATCTTGTCATTTTTCATCAACAGTATGGTTTAGTTAAAATAGTTTAATTTCCAACACGATGCATCTTTTTCATCTCGTCTTCTTTTTATTAATGACTAAATAAAAAACAAGCATTCATAAATTAACATTTTCGTCAGTAATTTAATCACTGGTCTACAAGACTCAATAATTGGTAGACTTTTTCATTACATTTTCAGAATATAAATTCCAGGGGTGTAAAAAGTACTCAGAAATTATACTTTAGTGAAAGTATGCATCCTGAGTGAACATTTTACTCAATTTAAAGTCCAAGTATCTTGCCAAAACATACTTGAGTGAAAGTAAAAAAGTATTCACATTAAATTGTACTTAAGTATTAAAAAAGTAAAAAGTTACCTTTTTCCTAGCTAGAATGAAATCAAGAGAAGATTGTGTGAGAGAGGATGTTGTTAAATTCGATTGGTTTATTAAGTCGCCTTTTTACTGTCTCCAACGAATGTCACATTTTCCCCAGTGGCATTCGCAACCTGGTCAAAGAATTTTGCAAAAATACTTTTTATGTGGCCTGTTGTACATAACACGGCAATTTCCTGGTGGAATGAACACTAGAGGTGCTACAACAACGACATTTATCTCCTTTCACTCAAATCATGAGTAAAATGGCAGATTATCAGTTCATAAACACTTAAAAACCTCATCTGTTTGAGAGAACATTTCACTTCGGAACTGCCCCGAGACCAGTAATGAACCACACAATTTTATTTAGCAAAAACATTGACACAGTCACGCAATGTTCGTTGCATGGGAGAAGGCACTCACGAATTGCGATGTCAGAGCACCCAGCCTCTTGAGACAGAGAAAGATAAAACAAAATTCAAATGAAGCTCTGAAGAAAGTTAGTAATGTTATTGGCTTTGTGAATTGTTTTCAGAGGATTGCTACCAAACCTTGCTGTTGAGCAGATGGAAGGATTCAATAAAATAAATAATTAATATTTACACAGATTCCATTATTTATATTTTTATTATCATTATCATTGCTGGTTTTATAGTTATTATTATAATTAATAGTTGCCTAACAACAACAACAACAACAATAATTCAGCAAATAGGGAGTAGAAATTTATAGATATGATTTAAATATGAAGGCATGTGTAGAAATAAATGACAGGTACACATTTAATTAGAAAAACCTTTTGTTTATATATATATATATATATATATATATATATATATATATATGCATGCAACATGAATGATCATTTTTGACTTAATAAATGTCCAATCTGTAGAAGTAGCAGGTGTTTAGAATAAAGTTTACAAAAACAAAAACATCAGTGTTTCTCTCTTCATGCTCATAGTTTTGAATGAATACATCACATTCAGTCGGGCAGTCATATACGGTCTATTTCAGCATATCCGAAGCTCAAATAAGATCTGAAATTCCGCCTCTGCAGATGGTCGGAACTCCACACATTTATAACGACTGACCTCTGTCTGATGCTTCAGTCCAGACAAATGATCTGCAAAAATGTAACGAGTACTTCTCAAGTTTAAATCAAATTGTAAGGAGTAAAAAGTACTATTTTTATTTTGGAAATGTAATTAAGTAAAAGTACAAGTATTCTGTTTAAACTGCACTCAAGTAAAGTACAAATCCAAAAAATAAAACTTAAGTATAATACTTAAGTATTTTTACACTCTGGTAAATTCATGACCAGTAGGCCTAGTTTTAAAAATACACCCCAAATAGATAACCATATTTTCATAGTTTCTGTATTTTCCAGTTTATGCTGAGGAAAGTCACAACGCTGGACAGTTTACACATTTGGAATTGCTGAAAAAATGTACACAATTTGAATAGATAAGTTTATGCTAATGGTGTCCAACCAAATGATGAAAATATGAGATATAAGACAAATATAAATATAAGACACTGTTTAATTATAATGTACATGTAAAACATCATATGGCTTCCTCCCCTCACAGAATCTGCTGCAGGAGAAAACACTGGTGTATGAGTCGCTGCGGTCTAAAGACAGACATCGGTTTCATTTCAGTACAGCACAAATACAAAAACACACAGAATTGCAGTAAAACATGTTCGTTTGCAAAACACTTTGTATTTGTAACCTATGCATCAGCACCCATTGTGTTCGGTCCCATCGCAAAATTACCATTTCTACTACGGCAAAGTTATTGTTCATGAATATTAATTACGTAAAGTGACGTATGTCCAGTATGTCTCCCTGATTGGCTGAAAGTTGGCGAATGAACGAAATGGGCTTGACTTATGAATATTAATCAAGCTACGTGATAGAACATTTCATGAAGGTATACGTTTAACGTCACAAAGTTAATTAATATTAATAAGCACAATCTTCACTGTACTAGGATTCGTGGTGTTCTCCAAGGTGCTTAAACAATTTTCTTTATTTGTTTTTTTTACTTTTCGATAACAAGGCCCTCCAAATATGATGATACCCTTGCAATGGACCCCTTCCTATAATATAAAAGCAATTATATATACAGGGCATTCATAAAGTATTCAGACCCCTTCATTTTTTTCATATTTTGTTATGTTGCAGCCTTATGCTAAAATGCTTTAAATTATTTTTTTCCCCTAACATCAATGTACACTCCATACCCCATAATGACAAAGCACAAACCAGATTTTTGATAACTTTGCAAATAAAACTGAAATATCACATTGACACAAGTATTCAGACTCTTATCTCAGTACTTAGTTGAAGCACCTTTGGTAGCGATTACAGCCTCAAGTCTTTTCGGGTATGATGAGACAAGCTTTGCACACCTGGATTTGGGGATTTTCTGCCATTCTTCTCTGCAGATCTTCTCAAGCTCTGTCAGGTTGGATGGGGACTGTCAGTAGACAGACATTTTCAGGTCTCTCCAGAGATGTTCGATTGGGTTCAAGTCCGGGCTCTGGCTGGGTCACTCAAGGACAGTCACAGAGTTGTCCCTAAGCCACTCTTGCATTGTCTTGGATGTGTGTTTTTGGTCATAGTTCTGTTGGAAGGTGAACCTTTGGCCCAGTCTGAGGTCCTGAGTGCTCTGGACCAGGTTTTCATTAAGGATATCTCTGTATTTGCTGCATTCAGCTTTCCTTCAATCCTGACAAGTCCCCCAGTCTCTGCCACTGAAAAACACCCCCACAGCATGATGCTACCACCACCATGCTTCACTGTTGGGATGGTATTGCGCAGGTGATGAGCGGTGCCCGGTTTCCTCCAGACAAAATGCTTGGAATTGAGGCCGAACAGTTCAATCTTCATTTCATCAGACCAGAGAATCATGTTTCTCACAGTCTGAGAGTCCTTTAGGTGCTTTTTAATGTGTCTTGCACTGAGGAGAGGCTTCCGTCTGGCCACTCTGCTATAAAGCCCAGATCGGTGGAGTGTTGCAGTAATGGTCGTCCTTCGGCAAGTTTCTCCCATCTCCACACATGATCTCTGGAGCTCAACCAGAGTGACCATCAGGTTCTAGGCCACCTCTTACCAAGGCCCTTCTCCCCTGATTGCTCAGTTTGGCCAGAAGGCCAGCTCTAGGAAGAATCCTGGTTGTTCCAAACTTCTTCCATTTAAGAATTATGGAGGTCACTGTGCTCTTGGGAACCTTCAATGCAGCCAAAATATTTTTTTGTAGCCTTCTGCAGATCTGTGCCTCAACACAATCCTGTCTTTGAGCTATGCAGGCAGTTCGTTTGACCTCATGGCTTGGTTTTTGCTCTGATATGCATTTTCAGCTGTGAGACCTTATATAAACAGGTGTGTGCCTTTCCAAATCATGTCCAGTCAATTGAATTTGCCACGGTGGCACATGACGCCATGCGAGAATCAGACGTGTGAGCGACTAGCTCTGCGCACTTTGCTAGTTTTTTCATTATTTTCATGTCATAATCCGGTGAGACTCGATACATCCAGTTACATATTTGCTCTTTGTGGTAAACATGGCAAAGAAGTCAAAATCCTCAGACTCTGGAGACATTAAAAGACACTTACGTGTTCAAGCTGACACCCCCGAACTGGCCGCGTGCCGGGGACTCGATTTGGAATGCACGTTGGGAGAAGAAATCCAGCATCAACTGTCCAACATCTCGGTGATGCTGATGAAGGTTGTTGCTGACTTGGAAAATCTCGCTGTTATACGTCAATCTATTACGGCGATGGAAACAAAATTTTCTGAGTTGGTCACAAGAGTGTCAGATGTTGAGAAATGGATCGATTTTCTGGAGTCATCGGAAAGGGAATTATCCACTAATCCGCCCGCAACCAAAACAGACTTGGAATACATTTTGGAAAAACCTGAAAATTTTGAAAATATGAGCCGAAGGAATAACATACGGATTGTTGGAATTCCTGAGCACAAAGAGGGCAGAGATATGGAGAAATTCCTTGACGAGCTCTTCCTGAGTCTGCTCGACATAACAGGCCATAAGCTGGAAATCGAGAGCTGGAAAGCTCACAGAGTCCCGGCTTGCAGATTTGCTGAAGGAGACAGGCCCCGATCAATTCTGGCCAAATTTCTGAGATCATCCGATAAAGATCTTGAGTTGCGCCAGGCGAGGAGCAAAGGAAAGCTCTCTTGGAAGAATCACAATATTTTCTTGTTCCCGGATTTTGTGAATTCGACGAGAGAAATGCAATCAGTTCAAGGAATGTAAGAAACTCTTACATCAACGGAAGATTGCTTTTGCACTGATGTTTCCGGCCAAACTGAGAATAGACACCAAGGACGGCAGCAAAGTATTTTTATGCCCCAAAAAGTCACTGGCCTTCATACAAACTATGGGTGAGTAAACCATTGGGTGTTTCTTATGTAAGTGGACTGACTCGCTGTTCAGTGTCTCGACTGTCTAAGGAAGCTAGGCGCCATTTTTGTTTCTTTTTGCATTGATTCCGCCTAGCGGCTGGAGTTTGTTTTGTGGCATGACTCCAGGAAACTTTTGCATTGACAGAAGATCACTTTTACACTGAAGTTCCCTGCCAGATTGAGAATGGACACTATGGATGACCGCAAAATATCTACATGCTCACATAAAGGACGTCTTTTATAAAGTTGACGGACTGAGTAAGTCATGGTGTTTTTTTTTTGTTTTTTTTGCGTGACCTTAGAGTGAATATGACTCTTGATCATCTGAGGAACCGGGATGCCTGTTTTGTTTCTTTTTGTGCTGGTTCCGCCTAGCGGCTGGAGCTTGTTTTGTTGCATAACACTCCTTTGGGACAGTTGTGGATGAATCTGTTCATTCTTTGTGCTTAGGCCTCCTGTTGGCTGGAGTTTGTTATGTGGAGTATTTTTGCGAGACATTGGAATGATTACGTCATCTGCTGCACTCATAACAGCCGGCTCACTGAACAATTGTCTGTCTGTCTGAGGAAACTGAACGGCTTTATATCAGCTGGAGTTTATTTTGTGGAGGAACACACCTTCAAGACAGTTCTGTGAATGAATCTATATGTTCTTTGTGTTTATTTTGCCTGTTGGCTTGGGTCTGTTTTACAAAGTATTTTCTGTTATATAATTTTGCCTCACAAAATTTGTGCAGAAACACTGGACTTGAGTAATCCAACAGCAAAGTTGTCATGGGGGTTCTCGCATGCGTACATGGACTCTTTGAGTTTAGAGGGATTGACGCCGGTTGGCACTGTCGTGCGTGGGGTTAATGCGCACGTTTTTCTTTTTATTTTCAGTTTTTTTTTTGTTCGGGGGGAAGTTCGGGGTTTGATTGTTGCATTAATGGGGAATGTGGTCTGTATAATCTTGCTTTTGACACACAATTTATTTTTTTCATTATATCAATATGTAAAATGTTATTATGAGTAGGTTATCTCTCTCCACATGGAATGTGAATGGGTTGGGGCACCCCATAAAAAGAAGGAAGGTTATTTCTATTCTTAAGCATAAGACATATGATATAGTCTTTCTTGAAGAAACGCATCTTTCCCCTCAGGAAGCTGAAAAATTTGGGAAGATATGGGGTGGACATGTTTTCTTTAGTGCTGGCTCAAGTAAGAGCAGGGGAGTCATTACACTGATAAATAAACATATACAATTCAAATTTCTCAAACAGATGAAAGATAAAATAGGAAGAGTCATTATTGTTTTAGCAGACATTCAGGGGCAAAGATTGATTTTGGCTAATATTTATGCACCTAACATAGAAGATTTTTTATAGATCTTGAAGGAATGTTGCAAGCCGCTGGCACCCCTCATGATATAATATTGGGAGGAGACTTTAATCTATTGATGGATTCAGTCTTTGATCATAGTGAAGCAAAAGTGTGTAAGCCCCCTAGAGCAACATTGACACTTCACAGGATGTGTACAAATCTTGTAGATATTTGGTGACTTTTGAACCCATCTGGTAGGGACCATACATTTTTTTCATCAGTTCATAAGATTTATTCTAGAATATATATATTTTTTATATATAAATCCCTCATTTCATCTGTTGTTGATTGCTCAATTGGAAACATCTTAGTCTCAGATCACGCCCTGGTGTGTTTAGAGGTGTTGCCACACACAGAGAAAAAGAAATCATATAGTTGGTGCTTTAATGTATCCCTTTTGCAAAATCCTGATTTCCAACAAATGTTAAAGACTGAAATCAATGTTTATATGGAGACCAACTGGTCTTCAGTATCCTCTGTGGACATGACTTGGGAGGCACTTAAGGCAGTTCTTAGGAGTCGGATCATACAGTATGCCTCATTCACCAAAAAATCCAAAGCTCGAGAACTTGTGGAGTTGGAAGGGAATATTAAAAGTGCCGAAGCAGAGCTGAAGTGCAGAATGTCATCTGATGGCCTCAGAGAATTGACTAGATTGAAATACAGATATAATACTATTTTGTCGCGGAAAGTGAAGTTTTGGTTATTCTTAAAAAGGACAAAGATCCAAGCGAGTGTAAGAGTTACTGTCCAATTTCCCTGATCCAGCTAGATGTAAAAATTTTGTCAAAAATTTTGGCTAACCGATTAAGTAAAGTTATGACAACTCTTATACATATAGATCAGGTGGGGTTTCTTCGGGGCCGCAGCTCTTCTGATAACATTAGGCGTTTTATCAATATCATGTGGTCAGTAGCGAATGATCAGTCTCCGGTCGCTGCCATCTCACTTGATGCCGAAAAGGCGTTTGATATGGTAGAATGGGATTATCTTTTTAAGATTTTGGAAATATACGGGTTCGGAAATTCTTTTATTGGATGGATTAAGTTACTTTATAGACATGCTGTAGCGGTGGTACAAATGAATGGTTAATTTCAGATTATTTTACTCTGGATAGGGGCACCCGGCAGGGCTGCCCTCTTTCCCCATTATTGTTCTGTCTTGCTCTGGAACCATTAGCAGCCACCATAAGAAAGGAGGATGATTTTCCAGAGGTGGTGGCGGAGGTGTGGCGCATAAGCTTTTGCTTTACGCAGATGATATTTTATTATTCGTCTCCGACCCCACTAGATGAGGATGGATTAGAACCGATGAAGAATGCTAGTGTTTTTATCAGAACATTCACGTTCATGACAGCAGGAGGGATTTATTCCACTGCCTTGCCTCCACAGAATGATCAGTTCCTTCTCTAAATTTTTGGGATACAGAGTTAATTGGTCTAAATCCAAAGCTTTGGCTCTGACAGCGTTCTGCCTGGTAATGGCTTTTCAGCCGGGCGCCTTTCAGTGGCCCAAACAGGGCATTAAGTATTTGGGTATTTTATTCCCAGCAAATTTATGTGATTTAGTCAGAGTTAATTTTGACCCTTTAATAAAAAGGTTTTCGAGTGATATGGAAAGGTGGGCTTCACTACAATTATCTATGATTGGGAAGGTTAATGTTATAAAAATTAATTGTATTCCAAACTTTAACTACCTATTACAGTCTCTCCCCATTGAAGTTCCCCTCTTTTATTTTAAACAATTTGATAGTATAGCTAAATCTTTTATCTGGAATGGTAAACGTCCTCGAATGCATTCTAACAAGTTACACAGGCCAATTGACAAAGGTGGGATAGGTCTCCCCAAAATATTGTTTTACTATTATGCTTTTTGTCTCAGACATTTGGTGCATTGGTTGCTTCTGCCTGAGAGAGTTCCTTCCTGACTTTTTATTGAACAGGAGGTCCTTGCCCCTATTTTGCCATTGCAATGTCTTTCTACCAAGCTGCCCGGAGAAGTAAAGACACATCCCGTTATCTCACACATGCAGTTAGTGTGGACAAAAGTTTCCCACGTGCACAATTCGGACATTTACCTGAACATTGCCGCAGGTATTTGGTTGAACTATAAACTGTGTATTAACAAGTCCCCTTTTTGCTGGACAGAATGGATTGAGAAGGGAGTTGCTACACTGGGTGACCTGTATGAAAATGGAGCATTGAGATCCTTTGAAAATATTACACAGCAGTTTGGGATTCCCAGATCTCAATTCTTCAGGTACTTACAGCTGCACCATCTACTTTGTACCACTTTTGGGTGTAGTATGCTGCCCCCTAAAGCTGCAGACACTCTTGAGATGGTGCTAGTGGCTTTTGGAAAGGGTCACGAGGCTTCAGCGTACTATTCCTGGCTAATTCAGAGTCTAGGGGACGGGGTTTTAACATCTCCCAAGAAGTTATGGGAGAAAGACTTGAATTTAGTACTGGAGGATGAAGAATGGGGTAGGATTTTTAAAAATGTCAAGTCTATGTCTAGTGATGCAAGGATGCGCCTCATTCAATTTAGAATTCTGCATCGTTTTTATTGGACTCCCTCTAGATTGCATAGGCTTGGTCTTAAAGATACACCCATCTGTTGGCGATGCCAATCAGAGCATGGGGACATAGCCCACGTTTTTTGGTATTGTGTTAAGATTCAAGAGTTTTGGTCAAGGGTTCAGAGTTATGTCTGTAAGATCCTGAGCACTCAGATTTCATTCTGCCCCAGACTTTGTATTTTGGGTGATGGGGCGGGGGTTAACTTAAGGGAATACACACATTCAAAACTGGGTCCTTACCAGTGTGATGATCGGCAGGAAAGTGAACCTTAGGGGATGGAAGTCGGCTGGTGTGCCCTCATTTCATGAGTGGTGCACCGAATTAGGCAGAGTGGCGGCCTTTGAAAAGATGTCGCATAGGCGGCTGGGCAGCTTGGGTGCCTTTGAGAAGAAGTGGGGCACTTATTTGGCCTTCTTGGAGGATTGCCATGGAGGAACAGTGGAGACAGTATAAATGGTGTGTATGTAATTAATTGATGTGTGGAACCCTTTTTCTTTTTCTTTTTTGTTGAGCAATTTTTTGTGTTTTTTTTTTTTATGTCTGAGTATTTTCTCTGGACTGTCTGCTTGTATGTGTGTATGTTATTATTCGGTGTCTGACCACTGGGATGTGTGTTGGGTGGAGGGGAGGGGAAGGAGGAAGAGGGGAATATTTTGTTGAAAGTTGATTCCGTGTTTTCATGTGCTGTTTGTGTTGATTTGAGTGTGGAATCAATAAAAATTGTTAATAACAAAAAGAATTTGCCACCGGTGGACTCCAAAAAAAGTGTAGAAACATCTCAAAGATGATCCAGAGAAATGGGATGTGCCTGAGCTAAATTTCAAGTGTCATAGCAAAGGGTCTGAATACTTATGTCAATTTGATATTTCAGTTTTTTGTTTTTAATAAATTTGCAAAATTATCAAAAATCTGGTTTGTGCTTTGTCATTATTGGGTATGGAGTGTAGATTGATGTGAGGGAAAAAATAATTTAAAACATTTTAGCATAAGGCTGCAACATAACAAAATGTGAAAAAAATGAAGGGGCCTGAATACTTTATGAATGCACTATAATTTAACGTATAAACAAGATGCCCTTATATTGTGTGAGAAAAATAGTAAACAAAATATGACAACATTTTGTTTGTAAAATTAAATAATTGGCTTTTACATGGTACAAGATAACAAGATAAAGGTGACAATGACAAAGAGAAAATCCCTAGAAATGCAAAGTATTCTTGAAAATATGCTGCGAAGGAGAGATGAACACTTAGAAATAAAAAAGTATCTATGAAACTATGAAGATTTGTTTTTATTGCTTACTGTTAAAAAAACGAAGCACCACCGCAACACCTGACAAATCCTGTGAGCAGGTGCGTAGGAAAAATGTAATAAGAGAATAACCAAAGGAATGAATCCTGCACACTGCTGTTGCTTGCAATCTGTGTATAAATGTATTAATGCAATGTTTCGGTCATGTGACCTTCATCAGGCATTGTTTACATTTGTTTTTATTTGGTTATTCTCTTATTGCTTACTGTTAAACACTATATCTGTCAATAGAATGAAATCATGATTAATGTCATCATGAAACCGTAATGTCAGATTTGGAAAATGTTAACTTTAGTCTTTCTTTCTTTCTTTCCTTTTTTTTTTTTTTTTACACTTTTTATAGGATTTTTTTTTTTCACAGACCCCTAGCACTAGAGAATAAGCATAATAAAGCATATATGAATAATTAATATAAAATATTGTTTACTCTACACAAGAGTAATATTTAGCCAATGTAATTTTAGAGTAAAGCATGACTATGTATAGTATTCAAATGTATATTACTGACTATAGACATCTTTTAAGATTTTATCAATTTCCAAGGTGACATTATTTTAAAATCCCCTGATAGTTCCAGGTTCTCCACACTCAATTTTTTTTTTTTTTTGGCCTATTTTTAAGATTTATGGATTTACAAAATTCAGTGAAATGAAATTGTGTAATATTTAACATAATTAACTTAATAAAACTTTAACTATTAAGGTTTATAATTGTATTTTATTAAAGAATTTTGCTATTAATTGTAATGTGAAAGATTGTGATTTTGAGTGCAGAACTACAGTTCCCGTCATGCGTGTGTTGTGCAGCGGAAGTGACGCGCAGCTGCGCAGTTGAGGGAGAGCAGCTGCAGCTGATGGTGCGCCGTTCACAGTGCTGCGGGACGGAGGCTGAGTGCAGCTCCGCGGTCAGGATGAGGAGGATGAGGATGGATTAGAACCGATGAAGAATGCTGGTGTTTTTATCAGAACATTCACGTTCATGACAGCAGGAGGGATTCATTCCTGTTTGATGCGGGACTCGAGGACAAAAGTTGACCTGGATGTTGCGGCGGATCAAATTCACGGATCAGTTACTCGCAACTGCACAAGAAACAGCCCATTAAAGCGAGCTTCTTCCATTGAAATCTAAAAGACAAACTCAGATAAAACCAAATAAATGTGAATATTCATTTTTGTAAAATATATTTTAAACTTTTTCAACGGACGGCGTTGTTTTCGATGCCCCAAAAAGAAGTCAAACGCTCTAGTGTGCTTTTAGTTACAATGTTTGTTTATTTATTTTATTTTATTTATTTTTGCGCGCACAGCTATACAACAGTATTCAGCAAAAAGCAATATGCACCTAATGCATTTTAAATATTAATATATAGGCTATAAATTCTTCGCTGGTTGACGCAAATAATTGAATGCAATGATGTTGTGAAATGGCCCGCTTGATGTCAATGATGATTCGAGCGCATGAACGCGTTCTTCAGTTCATAAGATGCACACACAACAGTCTGCAAATGACGGAAAGTTGACGAACATTACTTGTATTTGCTTTGTTTTCTTTTATTGTATTATTGAACGAAGAAGACCATTTGCAGAAGTGTTTCGACGCTCTTCCGTCCAGACGCGACGCCTGTTCGCAGCTCATTCCTGTCGGACACTATCTAGTGTGTTATTTTGAGGGTTCATGTCGTGCTGGCCGCTCGTGTGGATTGTGATGGGTTGTATTCAGAGTATCAGGTGTAAACCCAAGAGTTTCCGGGACAGCATCGTGGTTCTGGAGGTGAACTCGTCCATTGACTCGAACCCCACCAGCATCGACGAGTCCTCCAGCGTGGTGCTGCGCTACCGCACGCCGCATTTCCGCGCGTCGGCTCGGGTGCTGGTGCCGCCGGTGGCCGCTAAAGAGAGCTGGACGATCGGCTGGATTCAGGCGTGCAATCACATGGAGTTTCACAACAAATACGGAGCCATAGGGATGTAAGTACATTATGACCTTACTGTTCCATCTTTACATACATCTAATGCAAAAACAACACATTTTACATGTTAGCATAATCAATAACTATTGTATATGTACCAAAAAATACTGTCAAAGTGCATTTAACCATATTAATGTATTTTTAATGATCTCCTTCAAACAGCAAGAGTTCATATCTCCTTCAGAAGAGTTCATGAAGTAACTATTTATTAAAGGAATATTCCGGGTTCAATACAAGTTAATCTCAATCAACAGCATTTGTGTCATAATATTGATTACTACAAAAATTAATTTCAACTCATGCCTCCTTTTCTTTAAAAATGTGTGTTCCAGTGAGACACTTACAATAGAAGTCAATGGGGTCAGTTTCTTGGGGGTTTAAATGTGTCAGAAATGTGAAGTTTATAATTTTATAAAAGCACTTACATTAATTCTTCTGTTAAAACTCGTGTATTATTTGAGCTGTAAAGTTGTTTAAATCATTTTTGTTGGGATGTTACGTCGTCATGGCAATGAAGTTGTAAAATTGTCTCTAACTTTCCACAGATGTGGTTAGTAAGTGATTTTGTGACAGTAAAATCATGTTAACACACATATTGTTTATGTCTTGTGTCTATACTTTTGAAACAGTGAGTATTTTAATATTTACAGATTATTGACCCCATTGACTTCCATTGGAAGTGTCTCACTGGAACACACATTTGTGCTTTTTTAAAGAAAAGGAGGGACGAGTCAAAATAAATTTTTGTGGTAATCAGTATTTGACACAAATGTTGTCGATTGATCTTAACTTGTATTGAACCTGGAATATTCCTTTATGTTCATGTAGTTCATTAGTATAGCAGTAGCCTTTTTGCTTGTGTAATGATTACACTGTAACATGAGTACTGTCATATAAAGTGTGACTTCAGTTGTTTATTTGATGAGTTGCATCTTTTTTTCCCCAGTGATACATGATCTGAGAAATCAAACATTTTATGTGTTGATTTATGTGTCAGAATATTTTATATAAAATGTGCCTGATATTTTGAGAATATGGCGGGAACCTTCTATTCTTTGATACCAAACAAGCAAGATTCAGTTTTGGCAACATTTAAATTGCATGAAAGTCATGCCATGAGAATAGCAACCAATTAGTTGTTTAAATGTTGATTGCTTGATTGATACATTCTGGGGTGTCACTATAGTGTCCATTGGGGTTAATGGTCTCTAACACCGGCATCTCTCACAGAGTTGAAAGAGTGTTTATGGAGGATAGTTTTGAAGTTCAGAGGAAATACAGCTGATGATGCACTTTAAACTATTGCATGTTTATGACTTCATATTTTTACTGAAACTGTGTGTGATACACTTTAAGAAAATAAAATGTGAAACAAAAAATAGTCAAATGTCTCGCTGTATAGATGTGAATGAGAATGTGTTCAGTATTTACATGCAGGATCATCTATGCAGTTTCTTCAGCTCAAACTGCAAAAGATTAGTTTTGAATCTCATAATAGACAGATACTACAGAGCCTACACATTGCAGAGCTTTTACTTGTCCTACTTCCTGTTGAAGAGACTACACCTTGCCCTATTTCCTGTATGAAAACCCTTCAGTGTCTTAAGATATATGCACACTGTCACTATGATTCCTGAAATATAAGAGCACAGAAATAGTGTCTTTGAATTTTTAGAGACATCATGCATTCATGTTTCCCTTTATGAAATGACTGATATTGAACATGTGCATGTGATTTCCTGACAGCAGTAGTTCACCAAAAATACTGAGTAAATGATATAATTTCCTCTACTTATATCTCCAGCATAGGCTACATCTCAACAGCTTTCAAACTAAATTTAGACAAGCCCACATTTTCTGCAGATATTGTAGAATTATTTACTTTCATTTTTTAACAGATGACATGTGTCCACTTCAAAATATTTCAAAGTTTTCCACTTAGTTCCTGATGTTCCTTTAAATCAGTTCAGCAAATTTACGTCTGACTTTATTTACGATTATATTCAAGCACGTTGACAGAATTCAGTAAAATGACACATAATGATCTCCACTGACATTTCTCCGTTCTTCTCAACAGCTGTTTTGAGCTTATAACATCTGCACTGTACAGACATTTATACACATTGGAAGCAAAAAAATGACCCATTCCAGATCGTATTTTCTTTGTTCTGTTCATATCTCATTATTATGTCATTTCTAACTGCAACTTAACAATGTTTTCTCTTTATGTTTCTGGATTATTTTGTATTTCCGAGAGGTTGATACAAAGGTGTGTTTCCTGTAATGAGTTTGTGATGGTGGTTTGGGGCAAAAGCTGCATGTTACTCAACGGCGGGTCTTTTCTTCAGTGTTAAAGATGCTGCTGTTTTCAGTGGTTTAGTGTTACAGAAAACACGTTGAGTCATCTAAGATAGAATCTGAACATCTTGCCTTGTGAATGGCGTAGTTTATGAGCAAACAGCTAATGCATGCAATTTCATTGCATTCCATTTGTTTTCAACTACAGGCACTTTCATGTCCCAGGGGTCAATTTCTAATAAAACAAACAGATTTCAACTTTTTTCTTTTTGTTACATGAAGGTCTCGTTAAAACTGAGTTGGAAACTATTTACCAGGCTTTCATCAATTATTTTTGGTACTTTTCAAATGTCTTTTAACTGTTTTATTCTTGTCCTAGACCCAGACTTCAATATTAAACTATGGAAATCCATTATAAAAATATAAGTTATTACATGTTTAAAACCATGCTCATCTAAACAAAGAGACACTATTTCAATATTTATCATGTTGAAATGATTTCTATCAGTGTTTTCAAAATTACAACTGTCTCACAGTTGCTGCATCATTTCCACCACACCAAACAATTTCACCCTTAATAAAGTGTTTTTCAAAAGTTAACCAAGTGGACAAAAGTGTAAGTGAAGAGATGAAATATGAGACAAAACAAAGACAAATGAAGATTTTTATCAGTCAAGCTGTACTTCTGGACATCAAATATAACACCTAAGTTCTTCGCTGTTGAAGATGATGTAACAGTACATCCATCGAGAGTCTAATTATATTTTAGCGGCTTATTTTGAGAGGTTTTTGGTCCAATAATTAGTACCTCTGTTTTGTCGGAATTGAGTAGAAGGAAATTTCTGGCCATCAAATCATTAATTTCATTGATACTCTCTGCTAATTTGAAGAATTGTGAATTTTCGTTGGGTTTTGAAGAAATATAAAGTTGGGTATTGTCGGCATAGCAGTGGAAACTTATTCCACGATTCCTGATAATATCTCCCAGGGGAAGCGTATATAAGGAGAAAAGCAGAGGCCCTAACATGGATCCCTGTGGCACTCCATATTTAACTTTTGTTTTATTTGACAGTTCCTCGTTTACACATACAAAGTGGTAGCGGCCTGATAAATAGGACCTAAACCATGCTAATGCAAGTCCACAAATGCCAACATAATTCTCCAGCCTATTCAAGAGAATGTCATGATCTATCATGTCGAAGGCAGCACTAAGATGTAAAAGCACTAGAAGAAAAATGCAGTCGCGATCTGATGATAAGAGCAAGTCATTTGTCAAGTGCCCATTAACTCATGTGCCATCTGCAGCAAAAGCCATTTACACATCTGTCTAAAGTAAGATATGCCTCTATCATCATTCTGTTGTCTTTATTCTGCACATTAACACTTTTATACACTCATCTTTGCAATGGTATCAGTGTCATAATAAATCACAATAACCGGCACATATTATGGCCGCGTGTAGCATGTAAGCACATTAGTGTCATTAATTCAGAATTGAAGCTAGACAAATTAAACATTTGGACCCTGAATTTTGACACTATCCTGATTAAAAATAAATGGAGCCAAGGAGTCAGTTCCATCAACTCCAACGGCTGGAGTCGGGAATTGGAGTCGACTCCAAAAACCTTGAAATCGAACACCCCTAGCGCTCACCATTGTTTATTTGAACGCAACTGACCCTTCGCTAAAACCTGACTTAAAATTGTTTCTGACCAATCCTGTTTTAGCAACCGTTGCCGGGCCGCCATTTCTCTGACACATGTTTGCTGTTTTCCACTGAGAGCCTATGGGAGTAATGTGTGTTTGAGTCTTTCTATAAAGAATTTTATCGAAATGATCCAAAACATTTTTTTTGAAACGTTGTTGCCGGGTCACATGTAATAGTTACAGGAGGTATGTAAAGAGGATACATGCAGTGTTTTTTCTTTCTTTTTAAAAAAGTATTTACATAAATCTAGAGAAGAGCATGTTATGGATTAAACTGTGTCATTCCTCATTCTCAAATGAACATGTTTAACATCAGCGAGGACACCTACATTTGCGCCA